>NC_037509.1:16349-16592 GCF_907164565.1 Psammomys obesus | reverse complement strand
AAATATTTAGGCTTTTCTCTTTTTTGGTTGTAGGTGCAAAATTAATAACAAGTTAATTATTATTTGTTCATTAATATTGAAATAACTAAAGCTAGAGTTGTAAATGTGTATCTTTTTATAAAGAAATATTTAAATAGCAAACTACTAAGTTGAAAAAGTTTCTGGTAGAGAGGGGAAACTGTATATTAAGTCAAGAATTTTTATTATATAGAAGAGGGATCACAAGAATGAGCCGTTGTGTCC
>NC_037509.1:0-16250 GCF_907164565.1 Psammomys obesus | reverse complement strand
ATAACTAAAGCTAGAGTTGTAAATGTGTATCTTTTTATAAAGAAATATTTAAATAGCAAACTACTAAGTTGAAAAAGTTTCTGGTAGAGAGGGGAAACTGTATATTAAGTCAAGAATTTTTATTATATAAGAAGATGTCGGTTGTGAGATTAGATTTTATGTCTTAATATCATTAACTAAATTGTCCCAAATCATGGACGAAACTGGTGGCTGGATTTGCCTGTGTTGATGCTTCCATGCTTGAATAACTAGTAACTCTTGACTTAGTGCTGGGGACACCACGCCTTCGACGGCGATGTTGGGTTATACATCCGAAAAATAAAAAATACCAAATGTATTTAATCTCAGTTATGTTGGTCCTGGGCTGATTAGACCCACACCATCGAGATGTCTTATTTAAGGGGAACGAGTGGACGGTTAGGTTTAATATGGCCCTGAAGAAAGAACCAGATGTCTGATAAAGTTTCACATTAGCTACCCCCAAGTTTTATGGGCCCGGAGCGAGGAGAGGGGGACGAGTGGGCGGGTTGATGATTTCACGGAGGATGGTAGACTAATAAACCCCATGGGCTAGGGGATATCCGTTTGGAAATACAGGAGTTTGACTTAATGTGGTATGGACGTGGACCATTAATAATCTTTAGAGAATTGTGGGTTCTGTATTTTGTTCATATTCATGGTGATTGTAGGTTGTATATTGGTATGTTAGTATTGTTATTAAAACATTAATGTAATGTACCTGCTTATATGCTAGTGGTAAATAGGTTAATGTACGATATACATATAAATGTAGTGTGTACTATATAAATTTATGTACTGCTCAAGAAGTAATTTAATTAGAATGTCTGCTTTGGGTGCTGACAGTGGAGGGGTTTAGCCTTCCTTCTTGATGCCTTGAGAAGAATTTTCTTCATTTTTGGTTTACAAGACCAAAGTAATTTTTATACTATCAAGGCAAAGGTATCATTTTAATAGATTGTCCTCAATGATTCCTGCAATTGGTAGGAGAATTAGAATAATTGAGAAGTAGCTGATTGAGGCTAGTTGACCAATAATAATAAAGGGGTCTTCTACTGGTTGACCTCCGATTCATGTGAGAATAATAAGGTTGGCGATTAAGATTCAGTATAGTATTTGAGAGATTGGTCGGAACATAAGGCTTCGTTGTTTAGAGGTGTGAATTAGTGGTAGGAAAATTAAGACTAAGATGGAGAGTACTAAGGCTAGTACGCCTCCTAGTTTATTAGGGATAGATCGGAGAATAGCGTAAGCGAATAAGAAATACCACTCAGGTTTAATGTGGGGTGGGGTGTTAAGTGGGTTAGCTGGTGTATAGTTGTCTGGGTCTCCTAATAGATCTGGAAAAAATAAGACTAAGAGTATGAAGAAAGAGATTAGTAGAATTACCCCTAAGAAGTCTTTTACTGTGTAGTAAGGGTGGAAGGGGATTTTGTCTGCATTTGAGTCAAGTCCTAGTGGATTGTTGGATCCTGTCTCGTGTAGGAATAGAAGATGGACTAGGACTAGGGCTGTAATAATAAAGGGTAAAATAAAATGAAATGCAAAAAATCGTGTTAGTGTAGCTTTGTCTACTGAGAACCCACCTCAGATTCACTCTACAATTGTGGGTCCAATGTAGGGGATCGCTGATAAAAGGTTAGTGATGACTGTAGCTCCTCAAAAAGATATCTGCCCTCATGGAAGTACATATCCTATAAATGCAGTGGCTATTACAGCAAATAAAAGAATCACTCCGATGTTTCATGTTTCTGTGAAGATATAAGATCCGTAGTAAATACCTCGTCCGATATGAATAAATAGGCAGATAAAAAATATTGAGGCTCCATTTGCATGTATATAGCGGATAAGTCAGCCGTAATTTACGTCTCGGCAGATGTGGGATACTGATGAAAATGCTGTTGTTGTGTCTGCTGTGTAGTGTATGGCTAGAAATAATCCTGTAGCGATTTGAATAATGAGACAGATGCCTAAGAGAGACCCGAAATTTCATCAGGATGAAATATTGGGGGGAGTGGGGAGATCAATAAATGAGTGATTAACTATTTTTAATAGTGGGTGATTTTTTCGTAAATTTATCATTAGAGTTCCTATAGTTGAATAACAACGATGGTTTTTCATACCGTTAGTCATAGTTTAGTGCTGTGTAGGAATAATGACTAATTATATGTTTGTTTTAAGTTTATTATTTTTGGCGGGTTGTGTTGGGCTGGCTTTGAAGCCGTCTCCTATTTATGGGGGGCTAGTTTTAGTTGCTAGTGGTTGTTTAGGTTGTTTAACTGTTTTAGGTTATGGGGGGTCTTTTTTAGGATTAGCTGTTTTTCTAATTTATTTAGGGGGTATGATAGTTGTTTTTGGTTATACTACTGCTATAGCGTCTGAAGAGTACCCAGAAACTTGAAGTTCTGATTGGATAACTTTTATTTATTTAGTTTCAGGGTTGTTTATAGAGCTAATATTTATTTATGTAGTAGGTAGTTATTTGATAGATGATATTGGAGTGGAGGTTTATGGAATGGATAATTGAGTGGTTTATGCAGTTGATGAGATGGGGGTAATGGGGGAAGAAGGTGTTGGGGTGGCAGCGTTATATAGTTGTGCTGCTTGAGTGATGATTGTAGCTGGGTGATCTTTGTTTGTTGGGGTGCTTGTAATTGTTGAGATTACCCGATAGAGTTAGACTAGGGTTAGAATGGGGATAATTATTAGTGAGATTAGGAATGAGAGAAAATAAATCTTGATAAGGCCTTTTTGGTTGCTTATAATTTTTGAGGCATTGATAGTATAGGTAGAAATAAATTTAGGAATAGATTTTTCTAGCCAAACTAGGTCTAGGAGGTTTGTGGCTGTGAAGAAGCTCATGTTGAGTGTTTTTATTGGAGTAATTCGGTGGACAATTGTTGGGAAATACCCTAATAGAGTTGAGAAGGATGAAAACCCTAATGGTTTTTTGTTTGAAAGGAGGGTAGTGAAGTTATTAAGTTCAAGTGCTGTAATTAACCCTAAGATTGTAATAGCTAGGGCTGAAAGTTTAGTGTATCATGGTAATGTGAGGATTTGGATGTTGAGTGGCGGTAGGTTGTGGAAAATGATAAATCCTGCTAGAATGCTGCCTAGGGCTAGGCGTTTGATAGGGTTGATAAGGTTTGGGAAATTTTCATTGATAGTAATTAGTGGGGGAAATCGTGGTTTAGTTATTGTAACGAAGTAGATAATTCGTATGCTGTACATGGCTGTTATGGATGTGGCGACTAGTGTAATTAAGAGGGCTCAGGCGTTGGTATAAGACGAGTTTATGGATTCGATGATTGCATCTTTTGAATAAAAGCCTGTGAGGAAAGGCATTCCGATTAGTGCTAGGCTTCCAATGACTAGGCAAGATGAAGTGAAAGGGAGTAAGTTTATGGTGTTGCCTATTTTTCGAATGTCTTGTTCATCATTTAAGCTGTGAATAATTGATCCTGAACACATAAATAGTATAGCTTTGAAGAAAGCATGGTTGCAAATATGGAGAAAAGCTAGGAATGGTTGATTAATTCCTAGGGTAACTATTATTAATCCTAGTTGACTTGATGTTGAAAATGCTACAATTTTTTTAATATCATTTTGGGTGAGTGCACAGATGGCGGTAAATAATGTTGTAAGAGCGCCTAGGCATAGTATTAGTGTTAAAATAAAGTTGTTATTTGAAGTTAGTGGGTAGAATCGGATTAGTAGGAAGATTCCTGCAACTACTATGGTGCTGGAATGGAGTAGGGCTGAGACTGGTGTCGGGCCTTCTATAGCTGATGGCAGCCATGGATGAAGTCCAAATTGGGCCGATTTACCTGTGGCGGCAATTAGAATACCTAAGAGTGGTAGAGTGTCGGGGTTTTTTAGAGATAAAATCTGTTGTATTTCCCAGGAGTTTGAGTTTAAGCATAATCATGTCATTGCTATAATTAAGCCTACATCTCCGATGCGGTTATATAGTATTGCTTGTAAGGCTGCTGTGTTTGCATCTGTTCGTCCATACCACCAGCTGATAAGTAGGAATGATATAATTCCCACCCCTTCTCAGCCGATGAAGAGTTGGAATAGGTTATTGGCTGATGTTAAAATAATTATAGTGATTAAAAATAGTAGAAGATATTTGATAAAGCGATTAAGTTCTGGATCTGAGTGTATGTATCAGGAGGAGAACTCTATGATAGATCAGGTTACATATAAAGCTACAGATAAGAATAATACAGAAAACAAGTCTAATTTGAAGCTAACTGTTAGTTTTATTGACTCCATATTTATTCAATGTCAGGAGATAATTATGTATTCTGTGTTAAAATAGGTAAATAGTGCTAGTGGGATTAAGCTGAGAAAGAATGAGTATTTTATAGATTTGGTAACGTAGGATGGAAAGTTAATAGATTTCATTAGACTGGTTATGGAAATTAGAATTGGGGTGGTTAGAATAAGTAGAATAAGAAGTATTGAAGATAGGGAAATGTTAATTGCTTTTATCAAATGTTTTTGAGTTTCTGGATTCTAAGGCCAACGGATTACTTCTATCCTATAAAAGCAAGAAAGCCATGTGTCTTATACATGGGTGCATGAATTAGCAGTTCTTGTCTACTTTCTTGGTAGATAAAGATTTGTAGGTTCTTATTTTTAGATTCACAGTCTAATGTTTTGTGATAAACTATATCTACATACTATGAAGTTTGCGACTAGTTTGGGGTCTATTGATAGAAGAATAAGTGGTAAGATGTGAAGTGCTATTAGTGTCAGTTCTCGTGTATGGGATGGTTGGAGGTGCTTAGTATGGTCTGTAATTTTTCCTCGTTGGGTTATAGTCAATATATATATTGAGTATAGGGCTGTAATTATTATGTTTATACCTGTAAGAATAATGGAGGGGTTAGATCAGTGAAATAAAGATATTATGATCATTAACTCTCCCATAAAGTTGATTGAAGGTGGAAGTGCTAGATTAGCTAGGCATGTTAGAAGTCATCAAGTGGCTATTAGTGGAAAAATAATTTGTAGTCCTCGAGCTAAAGTTATAGTTCGGCTATGGGTTCGTTCGTAGTTTGTGTTGGCTAAACAAAATAGGAGGGATGATGTTAAGCCATGTGCAATTATAAGTGCTATAGCTCCTATAAGACTTCATGAGGTTTGAATTATGATTGATGCGACTACTAGTGCCATATGGCTGACTGAGGAGTAGGCGATTAGTGATTTTAGGTCTGTTTGTCGTAGGCAGATTGAGCTAGTTATAATTATACCTCATAAAGATAAGAGAATAAAAGGATAGGAGAGAGATTTTGTGATAGGGTCTAGCATAATACAGATCCGTATTATTCCATAGCCTCCGAGTTTGAGAAGAATTGCTGCTAGTACTATAGATCCTGCGATTGGGGCCTCTACGTGGGCTTTAGGTAGTCATAAGTGAACACCGTATAGGGGTATTTTGATTAGAAAAGCTATTATACACGCTAGTCATATAATGTTATTGGATCATGTTAGGTTAAGTGGGGAATTATTGAGTGATATAATGAGGAAATTTAGGGTTCCTGTTTGAGTTTGTATTAGGATTAGTGCAACTAATAGCGGGATCGAGCCTGCTAGTGTGTAGAATAAGAAGTATAGTCCGGCGTTTAGTCGTTCCGTTTGGTTACCTCATCGTGTAATAATAACGAGTGTTGGAATTAGAGTAGTTTCAAAGAGGATATAGAATATGATAAGTTCTGTAGCAGAAAAGGTTATGATAAGAGAAATTTGTAGTGAGATTAATATGGAGAGATACAGTTTTTTGTAGTTGTTTTTTTCTTTACTTAGGTGATTTTGACTAGCTAGGACCATGAGTGGTAGGAGTCATGCTGTTAGGATAATTAAGGGGGTTGAAGTAGCATCAGAGAAGAATATAGGTGAAAAGGCGGTGCTAGTTGTATTGTTTTGTCATAAAAGGGTTAAACTAATTAAGCTAATTAGAAAGCTGTGTGAGGAAACATTAATTCATATTAGCTTATTATTTGATAATCAAGTTAGTGGAATTAATATGAGCGAGGGGAAGATAATTTTTAGCATTGCAGTAGGTTGAGGTTTTGAACATGGTCTGTACCATATATGTTTGAAATTTTAACTAGAAGTGCGAGACCTACGGCTGCTTCGCATGCAGCGAAGACTAGAATAATGATAGGTATAGGGAAGGAAATTATTGAGTTGGAGTTTAGGATTGATATAGAGATAATAATGAACAGGGATAGTATTATGCCTTCTATACAAAGTAGGGTTGATATTAGGTGGGACCGGAATATGAGAGTTCCTAACAGGGCTAATGTAAACGCTATAGTGAAGTTGAGAAAGATAAAGGTCACCTTGGTAATTATGAAGATTTTCATAATCTAATGAGTCGAAATCATTAATTTTTATTAAACTAATTACCATATTTTATTCTGTTCATTCTAGGCTGTTTTGTATTCATTCGTATGCAAGCCCTAATGATAAAATAGTGAGAAGGGAAAAGGAGATAAATATTATCTGGTGTATGTTTTGTGATTGTATGGCTCAAGGGAGGGGTAGCAGGAGGGCAATTTCCAGGTCAAATAAAAGAAATGTGATTGCTACTAGAAAGAATTTTATTGAAAAGGGTAGTCGGGCAGAGCCTATAGGATCAAACCCACATTCGTAAGCATGTACTTTTTCTGCATAGATGTTGATTTGTGGGATAAAAAATGCAATGGTGACTAGAAGGGAAGAGAGGAAAATATTAATCAGGAGAGAAAGTATTAAGTTAATTGTTCTCTTCTAGGCTTACTACTAGATCTAATTGATTGGAAGTCAATTGTACTTATATACTAAGAGAGCAAGAGCCTCATCAATAAATGGAAACATAGAGGAAAAGTCATACGACGTCTACAAAGTGTCAGTATCATGCTGCTGCTTCAAATCCGAAATGGTGTTTTGATGTAAAGTGGAATTTCAGCTGTCGGAGAAGACATACAATAAGGAAAGTCGACCCAATAATTACATGAAGTCCGTGGAAGCCTGTTGCTATAAAGAATGTTGAGCCATAGATGCTGTCTGAGATAGAGAAAGAGGTTTCTATATATTCTGATGCTTGTAAGGCAGTGAAGTAAAGCCCTAGAATAATTGTAATTAAAAGGGCTTGGTTTATATTGCTTCGTTTCCCTTCTATAAGGCTGTGATGGGCTCATGTAATGGATACTCCGGATGCTAGAAGTACAGATGTATTTAGTAGGGGCACTTCTAATGGGTTTAGTGGAATAATTCCTGTGGGGGGTCAACATCCTCCTAGGTCATGTGTAGGGACTAGACTAGAGTGGTAGAATGCTCAGAAAAATCCGGAAAAGAAGAATACCTCTGATACAATAAATAAGATTATTCCGTATCGAAGACCTTTTTGAACAATTGGGGTGTGGTGGCCTTGGAAGGTTCCTTCACGGATGATATCTCGTCATCATTGGATTATAGTGAGTATATTAGTTGCTAGTCCAATCAGGAGTAAAGTGGAAGAGTTATAGTGAAATCATATTGTTAGCCCTGAGGTAAGGAGTAGGGCGGATAGTGCTCCTGTTAGGGGTCATGGACTTGGGTTTACTATGTGGAATGCGTGTGTTTGGTGGGTCATTAGGTGTTGTCGTGTAAGTAGAGGCTGACTAGGAGGGTGAACACATAGGCTTGAATTAAGGCTACAGCAATTTCAAGTACTGTGAGTAGGATTAGGATAATAAAGGTGATTGAGGCAGTGGGTGGGCTAATACTTGTTAGTGCTAGGGTGGCCCCACCAACGAGGTGTATAAGTAGGTGACCTGCAGTAATATTGGCTGTTAGTCGGACGGCTAGAGCTATAGGTTGAATAAAAAGGCTAATAGTTTCAATAATAATAAGTATAGGAATTAGTGGAATAGGTGTTCCTTGAGGTAGAAAGTGGGCTAATGAGGCTTTTAGTTTATGTCGAAACCCAATTAGTACTGCCCCTATTCAAAGAGGGATAGCTATAGCTAAGTTTATGGATAGCTGGGTGGTTGGAGTAAATGTGTGTGGTAGAAGTCCTAGAAGGTTTGTGGAGCCAATAAATGTGATTAGTGAGATAATTATTAGAGATCAGGTTTGTCCTTTTGGGGAATGAATTAATATTATTTGCTTTGTAATTAATTTGATTGCTCATTGTTGAAAAGTATAGAGGCGATTGTTAATTAGGCGGTTTGATGGGGTAAATAGGATTGAAGGAAATATAATAATTAAAATGACTACAGGGAGTCCTATTATTGTGGGGGTAATGAAAGAGGCAAATAAGTTTTCGTTCATTTTTGTTCTCAGGGGTTTTTTGTTTTTGAAAGTTGTATCGTTTTTATTGAAGGTGTGTGGGGAAAGTTTTGAGTAGAAATCTTTAGTTGAAATAGGATAAATAAAGTAATGATTGAGGAAATTATAGTAATAAATCATGTAGAAGTGTCTAGTTGTGGCATACTCATTATGGAGAAAGTTTATTCTCTTACTTTAACTTAAAAGGTTAACGCGTTAAGCTTCATAATGCTATTACGTTATTGACGTGGATCAATTTTCAAAGAATTTTAGTGGAATTATTTCAAGGACAATGGGTATAAAGCTGTGATTAGATCCGCAGATTTCTGAGCATTGGCCATAGAATACACCAGGGCGATTAGATGAAATTGTAGCTTGATTGAGTCGTCCTGGGATGGCATCTGTTTTTAACCCTAAAGAGGGGATGGCTCATGAATGTAGAACATCTTCTGATGAAATCAATATACGGATGGGAAGTTCTATTGGTAGAATAATTCGGTTGTCGACTTCTAGAAGGCGAAGTTCTCCTGGTTTAAGCTCGTTGGTTGGAATTATGTACGAATCGAAGCAAAGATCTTCGTAATCGGTATACTCGTAGCTTCAATATCATTGATGTCCTATAGTTTTTACTGTTAAAACGGGATTATTGATCTCGTCTATTATATATAGAATACGTAGGGAGGGGAGGGCAATTAGGATTAGGATAATGGCTGGCAGAATTGTTCAGATAGTCTCTACTTCTTGGGCATCTATTGTGCTTGTGTGAATGAGTTTTGTAGTTAGTATTAGTGAGATTAAGTAGAGCACTAAAGAGCTAATAAGGAATACAATTATTAGTGTGTGGTCATGGAAGTTTATGAGTTCTTCTATGATAGGAGAGGAAGCATCTTGTAGGCCTAGTTGGAATGGGTATGCCATTCAAGATATATAGGTTTTGGCCTATGATTTGACTTTGACAAAGTCATGTAATTAACTTTACTAATATCTTATTGAGAAAGACATAAAGGTTATGAGGCTGACTTGAAATCAGTTTTAGGGGGTTCGAATCCTTCCTTTCTTATTTTACTTTTACAAATGTGGGTTCTTCAAATGTATGATATGGTGGAGGGCAGCCGTGTAGTCACTCTAAATTTGTAGAAGAGTATGGAATTGAGATTACTTCTCGTTTTGAAGCTAGAGCCTCTCAGATAATAAAAATTATAACTAGGACTGCTGTTAAGGAGATGAAAGATCCTATGGAGGATACCATATTTCATGTAGTATAGGCATCTGGGTAGTCTGAGTATCGTCGGGGTATTCCTGAAAGACCTAAAAAATGTTGTGGAAAAAATGTTATATTAACTCCTACAAATATAATAGTAAAATGGATTTTTGCTCAGGTATCGTTTAGAGTGTAGCCGGAGAATAGGGGGAATCAATGAATGAATCCGGCTATGATAGCGAATACAGCCCCTATCGATAGTACATAGTGGAAATGAGCTACTACATAATATGTATCATGAAGTACAATATCTAAGGAGGAGTTAGATAAGACAATTCCTGTTAGTCCTCCTACAGTAAATAGGAAAATAAACCCCAGTGCTCATAGTATAGCTGGAGATCATTTGATATTTCCTCCATGTAGTGTGGCTAATCAGCTGAAGATTTTAACCCCGGTTGGGATAGCAATAATTATAGTGGCAGATGTGAAGTAAGCTCGGGTATCCACATCAAGTCCTACTGTGAATATGTGATGTGCTCACACGATAAAGCCTAGGAATCCAATTGATATTATAGCTCATACTATTCCTATGTAGCCGAATGGTTCTTTTTTTCCTGAGTAGTATGTAACAACGTGTGAGATAATGCCGAATCCTGGTAGGATGAGGATATAGACTTCGGGGTGTCCGAAGAATCAGAATAGGTGTTGATAGAGGATTGGATCACCTCCTCCAGCAGGATCAAAGAAGGTTGTATTTAAGTTTCGATCTGTTAGAAGTATAGTGATGCCTGCAGCTAGGACAGGGAGGGAGAGAAGAAGCAGTACGGCTGTAATTAGTACAGATCACACAAATAGTGGTGTCTGATATTGTGTTATGGCTGGTGGTTTTATATTGATGATAGTGGTAATAAAATTAATTGCTCCTAGGATTGATGATACCCCAGCTAAGTGGAGGGAGAAAATTGTAAGGTCTACTGATGCTCCTGCATGGGCTAAGTTTCCGGCTAGGGGTGGATATACTGTTCAACCTGTTCCGGCCCCGGCTTCCACTATAGATGATGCAAGTAGAAGAAGAAATGAGGGGGGAAGGAGTCAGAAGCTTATGTTATTTATTCGTGGAAAGGCTATATCTGGAGCGCCAATTATTAATGGAACAAGTCAGTTTCCGAAACCCCCAATCATTATTGGTATTACCATGAAGAAAATTATGACGAAGGCATGGGCAGTTACAACCACATTATAGATCTGGTCGTCTCCTAGTAGAGAGCCGGGTTGGCCTAATTCTGTTCGAATAAGAATGCTTAGGGCTGTTCCTGCTATTCCTGCTCAGGCTCCAAAAATGAGGTATAGAGTTCCGATGTCTTTGTGATTTGTTGAAAATAGTCAACGGTTGATGAACATAGGTAATATGGCTGAGTAAGCATTAGACTGTAAATCTAAGTACAGAGGTTCTAGCCCTCTTATTGCCAAGCCTTAAGGTGATAATCATATTGAATTGCAAATTCAAAGGTGTAGATAATAATTCTACTGAGGCTTCTCCCGCCCCCTTTCTTTAAGGCGGGAGAAGTAGACTGAAGCCAGAAATAGGGTATTTAGCTGTTAACTAAATTTTCGTGGGTATTTAATCCTGCCAGTTTGGGGGGGGGGGCTTAGCTTAATTAAAGTGATTGATTTGCATTCAATAGATGTAAGATGAAATCTTACAGCCCTTACTCAGAAGTTAAACTTTATGTTTTCTTAGAGCTTTGAAGGCTCTTGGACTTTATATCCTAAACTTCTTAAACTATTAATAAGGGTGTTAAAGGAAGTAGTAGTGTGCTTATAGTAGTAGTAATAGGTAATATAATATTAGTTTTAGGATTTGTTTGGTGATAAATTATTTTAGAGTTATTGTTTGTGGGAAAGATGGTAAGAGTTGTAGAATAAATTAGTCGTGTATAAAAAAATAGGTTTAGTAGTGCAGTTATGGCTAATAATGTTGTTAAAATAATACTATTATTTTTTAATAGTTCAGTTATGATTAATCATTTTGGTAGGAAGCCTGTTAGTGGGGGCAAGCCCCCTAGGGATAGAAGGGTTGTAGGAAAAATAAATAATATTGTGGGAATTTTGTTTCATGTGAGTGATGCTAGGTTAATAGATGTGAGGGAGTATGATATGAATATAATGAATAATGAGAAAGTAAGAAGAACATAGATAGAGAAGTTAAAAATTGTTATGTATGGGTTATAAGGAAGAATTGCAATTATTCATCCTATGTGGGCAATAGATGAGTATGCTAAAATTTTTCGCGTTTGGGTCTGATTGAGGCCTCCTCACGCTCCTGCGATAATTGAGATAATTGCTATTGTAGTGGTAAGCTTGATGTTGAGAAGTTCATGGATTTGAAAGAGGATAGACAGGGGAGCAATTTTTTGTCATGTAAGAATAAGTAATCCTGTGTGAAGTGGGATACCTTGTGTTACTTCGGGTAATCATGAGTGGAATGGTGCTAAACCTAATTTTATAGTCATAGAAATAGTTGTGAGCATGATGATAAAGTTGTTAGTTTGTTCTTGAAATGATCAGATTCCTAGTTGGTAAAAGTTAGAGGAAATTGCTAGAAGGAAAATTATGGAGGCTGTGGCTTGTGTAATAAAGTATTTAGTTGCTGCTTCGATTGATCGTGGGTTGTTTTTGTTAACTAATAAGGGGATAATTGAGAGTAGGCTTATTTCTAGGCCAATTCACATGAGTATAAGATTAGAGCTGGTTATAGTAATTATGGGACCAAAAAATAGGGTAAAATAAATAATAATAAGCGTGTATAGGTTTATTTAGTAGGGGAAGGGTTTAAACCATCGTTTTCGGGGTATGGGCCCGATAGCTTTGCTAGCTGACCTTACTGATATAGTTGATAGGGTGTGGTGTAATAGGTAGCACAAGGAACTTTGAATTCCTAAGTACAGGTTCAATTCCTGTAACTCTAGAAATAAGAGGGCTTAGACCTCTATCATTTACTCTATCAAAGTAACTCTTTTGTCAGACATATTTCTATGTGTGAGGTGGGATGCTTGCTATGAAAATTAGTATTGAAACATATCATGTGCATAGTGCTAAGGTAAGAGGTAAAAAGTTTTTTCATAGCAGGTGCATGAGTTGGTCGTAGCGAAATCGGGGGTAGGATGCTCGAATTCATAGGAATAGTATAGTTAGGAATAGAGTTTTAAGTATAAAGTCAATGGTGAAGATTTCTAGTGATTCTAAGTGTTCTAGTGGTCCTAGAAATACAATTGATGAGATAGCATTTATTAGGATGATATTAGTATACTCGGCTATGAAAAATAGGGCAAATGGGCCTGCGGCATATTCGACGTTAAACCCTGAAACTAATTCTGATTCACCTTCTGTTAGATCGAATGGACTTCGGTTTGTTTCTGCTAGGGTTGAAATAAATCATATTATGGCCATCGGTCATGCTGGAAAGATTAACCATATTGCTTCTTGTGTGGTAATTAAATTTTGGAGGGAGAGGGAGCCACTTATTAGGAAGGCAGAAAGTAGAATAATAGCTATAGTGACTTCGTAAGAGATAGTTTGAGCAACTGCTCGTAGGGCCCCAAAAAGGGAATACTTTGAATTTGAGGCTCAGCCTGATCATAGGATTGAGTAAACTGAGAAGCTGGATAAGGCAAGAATAAAAAGTATGCCTAGGTTTAGGTTGATAAGTGGGAAAGGTAGAGGCAGAGGGATTCATAGGCTTAAAGCTAATGTTAAAGAAAGTGTAGGTGCAATTAAGAATAAAAAGATGGATGTTGAAGATGGTCGTAGTGGTTCTTTTGTAAATAGTTTTATGGCATCTGCGAATGGTTGAAATATGCCGTAGGGTCCTACGATGTTAGGTCCTTTTCGGAATTGTATGTAGCCTAGAATTTTTCGTTCTACTAGTGTGAGAAATGCTATGGCGATAAGAATGGGAACGAGAAATAAGAAAATGTTAATTAGATGCACTATTAGAGAGAGGGTTTGAACCTCTATAGATAAGGTTTTAAGTCTTATGCATTAGCCTGATTCTGCCACTCTAATCATCTTGTCTAGATGTAGCATTTGACTTAACTATTAAATTTAGATGAATTCATTTATTAGTCTTAGAGCTCTAATTTATAGTTGGCTCCATTTCTCTTGTCCTTTCGTACTAGGAGAAATTGTTGAATAGATAGAAACCGACCTGGATTACTCCGGTCTGAACTCAGATCACGTAGGATTTTAATCGTTGAACAAACGAACCATTAATAGCTGCTGCACCATTGGGATATCCTGATCCAACATCGAGGTCGTAAACCCCATTTTCGATATGAACTCTTAAATAGGATTGCGCTGTTATCCCTAGGGTAACTTGGTTCGTCGATCATTATTAATGGGTCGATTGTGATAGATGTTCTATTTTGACCCGTCAGTCTTAATTATAATCTTTCGGAGGTTATTTTATTCTCCGAGGTCACCCCAACCTAAATTGTTAACTTAGTTTTCAGTTTTTATCCCATTAGGTTATGTATTGTTGAAATTAAATTAATAAATTAAAGCTCCATAGGGTCTTCTCGTCTAGTTTTAGTATTCCCGCCTCTTCACGGGAAGGTCAGTTTCACTGATAGGAAATAAGAGACAGTTAAACCCTCGTTTAGCCGTTCATTCTAGTCCCTAATTAAGGAACAAGTGATTATGCTACCTTTGCACGGTCAGAATACCGCGGCCGTTTAACCTTAGTCACTGGGCAGGCATTGCCTCTAATACTTGTGATGCTAGAGGTGATGTTTTTGGTAAACAGGCGGGGTTTTTGTTTGCCTAGTTCCTTTTATTTCTTTGTATCTTTCCTTTAAGTGGCACTCCTGTGTCGGATTAACATTTTGAGGTTTTAGATTGTTTAATTATGAGAATTTATTCTATGATTGACTTAACTAACAATGGGCATCCGGGTTGTTATACACTTGTGCTTGGAGAAATTTTCTTGTTACTCGTGTCAACATTGTCTCATCTATAGATTTATAGATTGACCCAATCAGAATTATAGGAAATGTATTTTGTTTTTGGAATTCAGATAATTTTATTTTTTGAGCTTAAACGCTTTCTTTATTGGTGGCTGCTTTTAGGCCAACTATGGTTTGTTAATATATTAGTTATTCACTATTAAAGGCTGTATCCTGTGCCTAAAAAGCTGTACCTTTTTAGGCTATATTTTAAGTTTGCATAAGGATTATAAATTCTTGTGGCAGACTTAAAGTTGAACTAAAATTCATTGATTGGGTAACCAGCTATCACCAAGCTCGTTAGGCTTTTCACCTCTACCTTAAAATCTTCCCACCATTTTGCCACATGGACGGGTTAACTCATAAAGTTGCTTTAGGGTAGCTCGTTTGGTTTCGGGGGCTCTAGCTGAAGTTCTCTTAGCTAGTTAGGGTTCTAATTGACTCATAATGCAAAAGGTACAAGGTGAAATCTTTGCTTATTTTTACTATGAACTAGTTCTTTCATCTTTCCCTTGCGGTACTTCTTCTATAGCTTCTAAAAAAAGAATTTCTTTCTCTAATACTTTAATTAGATTGAATGATTTGATTTATGAAGTAAATATCATTATTTTTTTTTCTTGATAGGGCTAGGTTTGGCTCAAAGTGTTCATAATGGTGAATTCTTCCGGGTGTAAGCCAGATGCTTTTATTAAGCTACACTTTGGTTGATCCAAGCACACTTTCCAGTATGCTTACCTTGTTACGACTTACCTCTTCTCATTATAATGTGTATAATCAATTATGTATTTATTCTTATTATTTACTTGAAGAGGGCGACGGGCGGTGTGTACGTGCTTCATGGCTCAATTCAATTAAGCACTCTATTCTTAATTTACTACTAAATCCTCCTTGGTCTTTTATATTTCATAAAAGATATCGTAATGTTCTTTTTAAGAAAATGTAGCCCATTGCTTTCCAACTCATAAGCTGCACCTTGACCTAACGTCTTTATGTTTGTTCTTTCGCTTACTTTAGTTCCTTTTTAGGGTTTACTGAAGATGGCGGTATATAAGCTGATTTAGCAAGAGTTGGTAAGGTAGAACGGGGTTTATCGATTATAGAACAGGCTCCTCTAGATGGATATAAAGCACCGCCAAGTCCTTTGAGTTTTAAGCGATGGCTAGTAGTTCTCTGGCAAATAATTTTGTTAGGGAATTATTTATGTTTAGGGCTAAGCATAGTGGGGTATCTAATCCCAGTTTGGGTCTTAGCTATCGTGTATGTACTTATTAGAATTACCTTCGTGAATGGGTTTAGGTCCTAACGATAAACTTCTACGCATTTGTTGGGTTTCAATTCTATTTAGAATTAAAGTAACACGTTTTACGCCGAGAGGTAGTTAATTTGAGTTAATCGTATGACCGCGGTGGCTGGCACGAAATTTACCAACTCTTTAGGGTATAGCTTAGTCAAACTTTCGTTAATTGCTAAATTTTTATCACTGCTGAATCCCGTGGGGGTGTGGCTAGGCTAAGTGTCTTTAGCTATAGAGATATGTGCTTGATACTATTACCTTAGATTTTAAAGCAATTTTAAGGAATTAGGCACAGGTTCAGGGAGATTTGCATGTGTAAACCTACCCAGAATTAACTACAAGGCCAGGACCAAGCCTTTGTGTTTATGGGACTAGAGTGTCCATCTGAGCATTTTCAGTGCTTTGCTTTAGGGGATTAAGCTACATTAAC
>NW_026596962.1:7319704-7338688 GCF_907164565.1 Psammomys obesus | reverse complement strand
CGGGAGATCTTTCCATCTTCTGAGATCTTCTTCAATTTCTTTCTTCAGAGATTTGAAGTTGTTCTCAAACAGGTCTTTCACTTGCTTGGTTAGTCACACCAAGGTACTTTATGTTATTCGTGGCTATTGTGAAGGGTGTTGTTTCCCTAATTTCTTTCTCAGCCTTTTTGTCTTTGGTGTACAGGAGGGCTTCTGATTTTTTTGAGTTGATTTTGTATCCAGCCACTTTGCTAAGGTGTTTATCAGTTGAAAGAGTTCTATGGTTGAATTTTTAGGGTCTCTCATGTATACTATCATATCATCTGCAAATAGTGACACTTTGACCTCCTCCTTTCTGATTTGTATCCCCTTGATCTCCTTTAGTTGTCTTATTGCTCTGGCTAGGACTTCAAGTACTATGTTGAAGAGGTAGGGAGAGAGTGGGCAGCCTTGTCTTGTCCCTGATTTCAGTGGGATTGATTTAAGTTTCTCTCCATTGAGTTTGATGTTGGCTATAGGCTTGCTGTATATTGCCTTTACTATCTTTAAGTATGTGCCTTGCATCCCTGATCTCTCCAAGACTTTAAACATGAATGGGTGTTGGACTTTGTCAAATGCTTTTTCAGCATCTAAGGAGATGATCATGTGGTTTTTCTCCTTCATTTTGTTTATGTGGTGGATTACATTGATGGATTTCCGTATATTGAACCACCCTTGCATGCCTGGGATGAAGCCTACTTGGTCATGGTGGATGATATCTTTGATGTGTTCTTGAATTCGGTTTGCAAGTATTTTATTGAGTATTTTTGCATCAATGTTCATAAGAGAGATAGGTCTGAAGTTCTCTTTTTTTGTTGGATCTTTGTGTGGTTTAGGTATCAAGGTGACTGTGGCTTCATAAAATGAGTTTGGCAGTGTTCCTTCTGTTTCTATTTTATGGAATAGTTTGAGGAGAATTGGTGTTAGCACTTCTTTGAAGGTCTTGTAGAATTCTGCGCTGAAGCCATCTGGTCCAGGGCTTTTTTTTGAGGGAAGACTGTTAATGACTGCTTCAATTTCCTTGGGTGATATAGGGCTATTCAGTCTTTCTACCTGATCTTGGCTTAATTTTGGTAGATGGAATCTGTCAAGAAAATTATCCATTTCATTTAGATTTTCAAATTTTGTGCCATATAGGTTTTTGTACTATGACCTAAGAATTGTTTGGATTTCCACAGTATCTGTAGTTATGTCCCCATTTTCATTTCTGATTTTGCTGATTTGGATAGTTTCTCTCTGCTTTTTAGTTAGTTTGGCTAAGGGTTTGTCTATCTTGTTGATTTTCTCAAAGAACCAGCTTTTTGTTTCATTGATTCTTTGGATAGTTTTATTTGTTTCTAATTGATTGATTTCAGCCCTGAGTTTGATTATTTCCAGCCGTCTGCTCCTCTTGGGTGTATCTGCTTCTTTTTTTTTTCTAGGGTTTTCAGTTGGGCCATTAAGTTGTTTGTATGTGATGTTATGAATTTCTTCTTGCAGGCACTTAGTGCTATAAATTTTCCTCTGAGCACTGCTTTCAATGTGTCCCATAAATTTGGGTATGCTGTGCCTTCATTTTCATTGAATTCTAGGAAGTCTTTAATTTCTTTTATTTCTTCCTTGACCCAGCTGTCATTGACTAGTAAGTTGTTCAGTTTCCATGTGCATGTCGGCTTTTTGTTGTTTCTGTTGTTGTTGATGTCCAGCTTTAGTCCATGGTGGTCGGATAGTATACAAGGGATTATTTCATTTCTTTTGTATCTGTTGAGGTTTGCTTTGTGACCCACTATATGGTCTATTTTGGAGAAGGCTCCATGTGGTGCTGAAAAGAAGGTATACTCTTTTGAGTTTGGGTGAAAAGATCTGTAGACGTCTATTAGGTCCATTTGATTTAGGGATTCTGTGAGTGCTTTTATTTCCCTATTTGGTGTCTGTCTGGTTGATCTGTCCCTTGATGAGAGTGGGGTGTTGAAGTCTCCCACTATTAAGGTATTAGGATCAATGTATGATTTAAGCTTTAATAATGTTTAATTTATGAATGTAGGTGCTCTTGTATTTGGGGCATAGATATTCAAGATTGTGATGTCCTCTTGGTGGATTTTTCCTTTGATGAGAATACAGTGGCCCTCCTTATCTTTTTTGATTAACTTTGGATGGAAGTCTCTTTAATTAGATATTAGGATGGCTACTCCAGCTTGTTTTCTGGAACCATTTGCTTGAAAAACATTTTTCCAGCCCTTTACTCTGAGGTGGTGTTTATCTTTGTTGCATAGGTGTGTTTCTTGGATGTAACAGAATGTTGGATCCTGCTTTTGCAACCATTCTGTTAGCCTGTGTCTTTTTATTGGGGAGTTGAGTCCATTGATATTGATAGATAGTAGTGACCAATGCATGTTAGTTCCTTTTGTAGTGGAATCGATGATCTTACCCTGTTTCATTGCTTGTTTTCCTTTTGTTTTTGTTGGGATATTATCTGTATGCCCTGTTTTCTTGGGTGAAGTTGCTTTCGTTGGATTGGAGTTTTCCTTCTAGTATCTTCTGTAGGGTTGGTTTGCTGTATAGATATTGCGTAAATTTAGTTTTGTCATGGAATATTTTGTTTTCTCCATCTATGTTGATTGAAAGCTTTGCAGGGTATAGTAATCTGGGTTGACATTTGTGATCTCTTAGAGTCTCCATGATACTTGCCCAGGCCCTTCTGGCTTTCATAGTTTCTGATGAGAAGTCCGATATGATTCTGATGGGTCTACCTTCATATGTTACTTGGCCTTTTTCCCTTGCTGCTTTTAATATCTTTTCTTTGTTCTGTAGATTTAGTGTTTTGACTATGATGTGACGTGATGTGTTTCTTTTCTGGTCTAGTCTATTTGGAGTTCTGTAGGCTTCTTGTATATTTATAAACATCTCTTTCTTTAAGTTGGGAAAATTTTTCTATGATTTTCTTGAAAATATTTTCTGGACCTTGGAGCCTGGAGTCTTCTTTTTCATCAATTCCAATTATTATTAGATTTTGCCTTTTCATAGCGTCCTTGATTTCTTGAATATTTTGTGATTGGAACTTTTCTGATTTTACTTTTTCTTTGAGAGAAGTATCAATTTCTGCAAGTGTGTCTTCAGCTCCAGAGACTCTCTCTTCCATCTCTTGTATTCTGTTGGTGATGCTTACTTTTACGGTTCCTGCTCTTTTCTCCAAGTTCTCCAGCTCAAGGGTTTTCTCATTTTGTGTTTTCTTTATTGATTCTAATTCTGTTTTCATGCCTTGCACCATTTCTTTCATCTGTTTGAATTTGAATTCCTGTCTCTCTACTATGGTCTCTATTTCCTTGTTCATTTCCTTTTTATATGCCACTAATTTTATCTCTACTTGTGCCTCTTTGTTTGGCTATGTTTGCCTGTGTTTCTTTAAGGCTTTTGTCTATTTCTTCTTTCTTTACCTCCAATTGACTGGCCAACTCTTTGAAAGATTTGTTCATTTCCTCCTTATGAGCCTCAAATAATTGGGTAAGCATGGCTTTAAGGTCATTTTCCTGTGCTTCTGATGAATTGGAGTATCCATCAATTTTGGGGTTTCCTGGTGAAGTCATGATGTCC
This sequence comes from Psammomys obesus, assembly GCF_907164565.1. NCBI lineage: Eukaryota > Metazoa > Chordata > Mammalia > Rodentia > Muridae > Psammomys > Psammomys obesus. Next base: position 7,335,100 of record NW_026596962.1, on the reverse strand, counting down.
TGATTTATGTTGGAAGTGTTCTTTTGCCTACCCCTGGCCATTGGCTTATCTGAAACCTTCCCTGTTTGTTTTTGGTTCTGCAGATCAGACTGGAACTGTCTCTCTCTGGCGTCTGGGGAGTTCTTCAGCAAGCTGAGAGAGGTCCTGTGTCCTTAGTGTGTGCTGAGGACTAGCTGTACCAGTGGGAGAAAAGTACGCAGGCGCAGATGGGGCAAATGGAAGTGTGTGTGTGTGTGTGTGTGTGTGTGTGTGTGTGTGTAGGTGTGCGTGGACGTGTATCTCAAGGGACAGAGTGATGGCTAATGTTGAACCCTTGAGTGTGTGGAAGAGGCTCTGCACTGTATATGTCGCAGGCGCTAGTGATGATCGCAGCGCAATTTCTGGCATTAACTGCCTTAACTCCTCAATTAGACCCACAGAGCAGGAACTTCAATGTCCCAAGTGCCCCTCTGTTTCCCAAAGTGGGTATATGGGTAGGAGGGGGTTCAATGCCTGGCTTCTGTTTTAGAAGGACCCAGGATCTGGGGAGCTGCAGATTCTCAAGGGTGCACTCACTTACAGGCAGGTCACTTGGCAGAGATCAGGGTATCTGGGCTCTCTGCTCTCTGGTTTGGCCCTGCTTCTTTGATGTGCTCCGCCAGCTCCGTGCTGCTGTCACTGCCAGGTTATGAGGTCTTGCTACAGCTGGAGATTTCAAGGTGGTCATGTCAGTAGGGATCGGGGTAAACAGACTTTCTGTTTTCTGGTTTGGCCCTGGTTAGTCTTAAACTGGAGGGCTGATGTGCCCCGCCAGCTCAGTGCTGCTCTGCCGCCAGGTTAGAAAGTCCCGTTGTAACTGGAGACTGGGTTGCTGGTCCAGATGTTTTCTGGGAAGTCCTGGGGTCTCTTCACTTTGCTCTCCCAGCGCCTGGTGTGCCTAGCTAGTGTGGCGTTTCTGTCTGGTTTTGGTGAGTATATAGCATATTTTCTTTCACTGTGGGATTGGGCGGGCCGTACTGTCAGTGATCGCGATCCTGTGGAGCTAGTATGGCGTCTAGCAGACTTGGGCCCTGGGAGAATGGTGCAGCTGCCGCAGGGATCTGGGACTCCGAGCCGGGTACTGCTGGCACCTGCCGCTAAAGGGCTTGGAGTTCCGCCTCAGCTGCTGCAGACCCCAGGCAGTTATGTCTTCCCCAAACAAGTCTCCAGTTGACCGAAGACCAAAGTTTTCGCCTCCTGTGATGTTCCCTGTTGTTTAGGAAGCCTCACCGTTGTTTTCCTGGGTTAGAGGTCCTTCCACGCACCAACTCAGATGGTTAGCAATTCCACAGCTCAGAAACTGTGTGTGCTAGTTGCCATCTTGGCTCCGCCCACTTTTTAATTTTTGTAACGCTTATATATGCCATAAATCTCTAATAAATATATTAGCTTAAGAGAGAGAGATAATTTTTGTGAAAATTTCTTTTGTTTATCTAAAGTACAGCTTTTAAATGGGAGTAATGTGACAGGTATGTATACATGCATAATCCCAGCATTTGGGAAATGGAATTTCAGGACTTCAAAGCTACATGACAAGTTTGAGACCACCCAAAGATTATTGAGGCCTTGTCTCAAAAAACAAATAAACAGCTTTCCATTGTCTTATCTGAGGTCGGAGAACTATATACATTTTGTTACAGAGTGAACAATTTTTCCAATTTTTAATTTTTCTTTTAATAGATTTTTTCATATAATAAATTCATACAATAAATTTCTCTTCCCAACTCCTCTGAGAGCCTCCTCAAGTCACCTCCCATCTAAGTCCACACCTTTTTGGCTCTACTTAGAAAACACATAGCTAAAGAATAATAATAAAATAAAATATATAAAGATAAACTGGCCCAAATAGGACAAAAAACAGGCAGTAAAAAAAAGAGCTAAAGAAAAGTACGAGAAACACATATTGGCACAGAAAAAACATATTCTAGTACCCACAGAAATCCCATAAAAAGCACAAAGCTGGAAATTATACATATTACATATATATGTGTACATATACATACATATGTGTGTGCATATATGTATGACCTATAAGGTTAAAAAAGAAGAGGGAAAAGATGCCCTGGCAAAATATTACAAAGAAAAGAACCACCAAAGATGCTGCTGAGTTTGTTTTGTGTTGCCTGTCTACTGGTGATCATAGGGCCTGCCGTCAAGAATGGTTTGTATCCCAAGTGAAATTCAATTGAAGAGAAATAGATTTTTTAAGTGTGAGTGATTATTGATTGGAAATGGCTTCTGGGTTAGGGATGGAGACCTGTCTTCACTTTTCTCAGTGCAGGTTCTCTGACTCTGCCCCATGAAGGTCCTGTCTGAGTCTCTGTGAGGTCATACTTGAGTTAGCCCTGCTGTGTTTAGATGGCTTTGCTTCCTTGCTGTCCTCCATCCCCTCTGACTCTTAAGATCTCTCTGACCTTTTCTGAATGGTTCCCTGACTCTGAGGAGAGAGATTTAATGGAGACACGCTGTTTAAGAGTTATTATTCCAAGGTCTCTCACTGTATGCACAATTTCTGGCTGTGGATCTCTGTATTTGTCCCAGCACCATGAACACTAGTTTGCATAGGTAAAGGCTCTATAGGTAGACACTAGATCTACTTTTCCCTTTTCAATGAGTTGTATAGTTTTGTTTGTTTGTTTGTTTTTCTCAGCAATAGAGACTTACCATCATTTTGAGGAGAGCAGACATTAATCTTGGAAATGGTCTGTGTTGTTTAGGTGTTTTCAATGGGTCCCTCTGGCCATTCCATGTACAGATAGCTTCATTTGAAAATGAGAGAAGACCAGTTAGCCTTTTTGTCTTTCCTGTTATTCAGAAATTTTATTTATATTTTATTCATATATTCATGTATTTTATAAATCTTCTGCTGTAGTAGGCTTCTAAATGACTCCTCAAATGGCCTTAGTTTTAGCTATCCCTTCTCAAATATGATTATTTTGAAATAAATTAAATATCTTTTAATAATTTTCTCATAAAAATACTAAACTGAAAAATACATACACAGAGGTTGGCTGTGCATTTGCTGCTTCAGTCTCTGTGAGTTCAAATGACACTTGCTCACTTGATTCAGGGGGCCTGTTCTCCTAGTGTCCTCAATCCCCTCTAACTCTTTTTTTTCACTGTTCTTTTTATTATTATTATTATTATTTACACTTTATTCACTTTGTATCCCCCATAAGCCCCTCCTTCCTCCTCTCCCAGTCCCACCCTCCCTCTCCCTTTTTCATGCATGCCCCTCCCCAAGTCCACTGATAAGGGAGGTCCTCCACTCCTTCCTTCTGATCTTAGTCCATCAGATCACATCAGGAGTGAATGCATTGTCATCTTCTGTGGCCTGGTAAGGCTGCTCCCCCCTCAGGGGGAGGTGATCAAAGAGCAGGCCAATCAGATTATGTCAGAGGCAGTCCCTTTTCCCATTACTATGTAACCCACTTAGACACTGAACTGCCATGGGCTACATCTGTGCAGAGATTCTAGGTTATCTCCATGAATAGTCCTTGATTGGACTGCTTTTACAAGTTCTGTGCCACAGTTGGCCCACCTCTATCTTGCAGGCAGGACAGATTGTATGTCAAAAGTTTTGAGGCTGGTTTGTTGCTTACATTTCTCTTTTGGTAGCCTGCAGAGTACCTTCCCATAACAAAGACACTATAACATAAGGGCAAAAGGTTCCATGTAGGCAACAGCTTGATTTCTTCATGGTCAATGAGTTGTGTGAGTATTATCCTCAACAATGGGACCAGGCTGTCAGTTTGTAGAGAGCAACCTATTGTTTTGGCTATAGCCTGGGTTGTTTGGTGATTTCCATGGGACCTCCTTAAATAGCAACTCAACTGAATGCTTCATTCCTAGTACCTCTATGGTACTCCTAAATACTTGAACAAGTGGATCTCTGACTCTATGCCTTCATTTGGGGCACTTTCTTTTCTGTTTTTTTTTTTTTGTTGTTTGTTTGTTTGTTTGCTCAATTTTGCTGTGATGGTTTTTGTTTTATCTTATTATATTTTATGTTGTTATGTTTTCCTATTGTCTCTTAAAATGATGGTCTTTTCTAATAAGAGTCAGAAAAGCAGTAGATCCTGAGAGGAGGTTAGTTGGAAAGGAACTGGAAAGAGTAAAAAGAAGATAATAATCAGGATATATTATATGAAAATAAAATCTATTTTCACTAAAATAAAAAATAAAAATGGAAAAAAAATTCTCTAAAGCCACTAATTTTTGTTGCACTTCTTCATTGATGTATTCCATTTTTTTCTTTCCTCAGGACACAAATGTATTTGAAATATAAATAGAACTTAGTATATCAAAATATACTAAATAAGTGAACAACATGAGTAATTATGTATACATTTTTGATAGATTTATTTATAAGTGCTGTAAATATTCATGTAGAAACTCAGCTTTTGTGTGCAGCGTTCGTATCTTTTACGCCTTCCTACTCTAAGGCCCCTCCCTGCTCTGTTACCTGTAGGCCTGCATAGGCTTTCGTAAAGCTGTATGAGCTGGCAGCTGTCTCCAACTAGGAGCGTGGCTTCTAGCTTCCACTCCAGTGATCTTGCAGGTGCAGGGCACAATGTGCTTACCTTTTTTTCTGAGTTTTTATTTTTCCATTGAGTTCTCTGTGTTTTAATTACAGAATGGTTCAATTCCTGCCAGGTAGTCAGAGTGCAGGGCAAGGGTTGGACAGTTAAAATTCAAGATGCCTCTAAACCTGTCTCTAAGCATTTATTTAATTGTTCTCTGGCTGACCTTGGACCATCTACCTCCTGAACCCTGCTGTCTCCAACCACAGGAAATCTGACCTTAACCCTCATTGTGCTTCCTGCTCAATATGGGGTTTAATGTTGATACTTCATCTTACGTTTAAATGCTGTTTTTCTTTTTGAAGCATCTTTGAGAATTGTCAGTGCCATTATGGACTCATTCTCTATATTTGCTTGAAAAATCACAGACACCTGAGATGAGAACATTCACAGAGAAAAACATTAACCATACAGAAAAGTTCATATATGAAACATTTTCTATACTAACTCATGCTATTTTATATTTATGTCCAAGTCCATTATTAATATTATGTTTTACCCATTATTGCATTTTAAATCATTTTCATTTGTGTGTGTGGGTGCAAATATTGTGGTTCTCTTGGGGACATCAGAGGAAAACTTGCAAGAGTCAAGTCTCCCTTTTCTAAGATTGAGCTTAGGTTGCTGTCAGCTTGGCAGCAGGCACAAAGAGACATCACTTCGCTGTTAATATTTTAGATGTATAGTCTCTGAAAAGTTTAGATACGATTAGTGTTATGAGGTACATTAAAATTTCACTTATTGGAAACCTAGATTCATATAGAACATTCCATTATAAAGATCAAGAAAGCATATAAAGATACCAGATACCATTACTTTCCTCATCCAAATTAATCACCTTAACTCTAATAATCAAGTGAGTCATACATTTTTTTATTCAGATGAATAGTTCTTGATTATTTCCAACTTATGTATATACGTAAAATGTTTATGATTATCCCACATAGCAGTATCTTACACTAATTCAGTGTATCCTGTAAAGACCATGACAGACATTTAATTGAGAAGCTGTGATCTGACGATTAAAACCTAAGTGACTACCTTGAACCACTTATACATGAATCCATGATCTAGTGTTGAATGTGAACTACAAAAAATGCTGTTATTAAGTAATGAAAGCAAGCAGTAGATTCTGAAATACATTGAATATTTGTTTTGCAATAACCAAGTGAGAATTTGATTAAAGCCAGGCATGGTGGCTCACACCTGTTATACCAACACCCAGGGAGGCATAGACAGGCATATCTCTGTAGCTTGAGGCCAGCTGGTTTACAAGTCAAGTCTAGGGCAGACAAGGCTACACAGAGAAACTCTGTGTCAAAGAAGAAGAAGAAGAAGAAGAAGAAGAAGAAGAAGAAGAAGAAGAAGAAGAAGAAGAAGAAGAAGAAGAAGAAGAATTTGACTAATATTAAAAGCAGAATCTTCAGCTGCTTGATGGAGTGCTGTTTTATTATTCATGAGCAGTGATGCCTTAATAAACTGTCCAGGGGAGAACTCACAAGCAGGTATAAGAAGTAATAAAAAGGGGTTCTAGGTTATCTCCATTCATGGTACTTGGTAGGAGTATGAGTCTCTGGGAAGACACCTGTGTCCAAATTTTCTGGTTCTGTTGCTCTCCTTGTGGAGTTCCTGTCCTCTCCATATCTTACTATTTCCCACTTCTTATATAATCTTATATAAGATTCTATGCACTCTGCCCAACAGTTGGCCATAAGTTTCAGCATCTGCTTTGATAGTCTACAGGGCAGAGCCTTTCAGAGGCCCTCCGTGGCAGGTTTCTAGCTTGTTTCCTGTTTCCTTCTTCTTCTGATGTCCTTCCTCTTTGCCTTTCGGGATGGGGATTGAGGATTTTAGTCAGGGTCCTCTCTCTTGATTAGTTTCTTTAGATGTACAGATTTTACTATGTTTATCCTATATTACCTGTCTATATGAGTGAGTATATACCATGTGTGTCTTTCTGCTTCTGGAACAGCTCACTCAGGATGATCCTTTCCAAGTCCCACCATTTACATGCAAATTTCATGATTTCTTTATTTTTCATTGCTGAGTAATATTCCATTGTGTAGATGTCCTACAATTTCTCCATCCATTCTTCAGTTGAGGGGCATCTGGGCTGTTTCCAGCTTCTGGCAATTAGAAATAAAGTTGCTACAAACATGGTTGAGCAGATGTCCTTATTGTGTACTTGAGACTCTTTTGGATATATGCCTAGGAGTGGTATAGTTAGATCTTGAGGAAGCGCTATTCCTAGTTGTCTGAGAAAAGCGCCAGATTGCTTTCCAGAGTGGTTGTACAAGTTTACACTCCCACCAGCAGTGGAGGAGGGTTCCCCTTTCTCCACAACCTATCCAGTATGTGTTGTCACTTGAGTTTTTCATCTTGGCCATTCTGATGGGTGTAAGGTGAAATCTCAGGGTCGTTTTGATTTGCATTTTCCTGATACCAATAAGTATCTTAATCAGTATTTATATTCTCTGTCAGACATGAGAAATAAAACTCATACTCAGGAAAAGAATAAATTTATACAAAAAATACCAAAATGTGTCTTCTGAGAAAACCCATGAGGTTGTGAAATAAAGATTAAATTACAAAGGTATGTTTACAGTTTGAATTTACTAAATTTATTAAGATTGTTTCTACCATAGTTGGACAATAATTTCTAAAATATCTTGACACCTCCAGAGAACAAATATAAAAAATATATGAAATGCCTCACTTTTATTCAAGTACTAGATTATTTGTTGAAGTCTCATGAAAGAAAATTATTTTGTATTAAGTTTACTGATTTTTCTAAAAAATTGTTTGAATAATTATTAAGTATATTAGAAGGAAATTATTAAACAAAACACTTTTCTTATCCTCTGGCTCTTATTATCTCTCAAAAATAAAATAATTAAAAATTACTTTCCTGAAGGAATTGAGAAATTGATGGACAGGATTAAATGGAAATATTTTATGCATTTGAGAAAGTCATTGTCTCATGAATACTTTAAGTAGAAAGATACTTAGGGATTTTTACATATTTGTAAAGGATTAAAACATTGTAAAAATTTTAACATCATATTCTAAGAAGGGTTTTTTGTTTGTTTTATCTTATGTATTATACTTTATTATTACTTTAAAAAAAAAGAAAAAATAGACCATCAATTAAGCTGACTTGAAAGCCTTTAGAAGATAATTTCTTTTTCACCAACAATAGTCAACTTTGGCATTGAGCCTTTTTGCTCCATGGTAGGGTAAAAATAACTCAAACTAGAATTTTTTATTAACAGGAGATATAAGAAGGGATTTTGATGCTGGGAAATTGAAATATAAAATATGTAAATACATCTTTCAAATATATAATAAAGTAAATTAAAGAAATTAATATACTAAGTAAATGCTACATATTATATATTACCTGTCTTTGCTGTTTCTTTCATAGGAATGACAGAAAATCCATACTCAAAAATTATAATTCATAGACACCTTGTATAAATATTTAATATAATATTTATATTTTACTTTGAGAGATGTATCACACATACACACACATGCATGCATGAAGCCCAGATTATTTTTACATGAAAGGTTATAAGTGCCAGGCATGATAGCCCATGAGTTCAGTCCTATCATTAAGAATGAAGAGACAGATATCTGCCTGTTGGAGGCTATTCAAGGTCAACCTGGTCTACATAGTGAGTTTCAGACCATCAAGGCTACATCACAATGAGAAACTTATTACCCCCCTGGGACTTCCATTTTCCCTTCTCTGTTAACTTTCTTCCTACTCATCATTCTCTACTATTTCACAGATTATTCATATTTTGTATGCTACCTGTGGCATTACTGGGTGAAAACCTTCATGCATATAGGGGTCATGGGTATTCTCATTTTCTTGGCTCATTGCTTCATATCATCGTACTGGAGAAGCATGTGACAAGCATGATATAGTTGAGAGAGTGTTATGGACCGATTAAATTATAAATATGTATATATTCCAAAGGTAATATACATAGAGAAAAGTGTGTGTCTGCCATTTAATACTCTCCCATTTGTTTCTTGTTATAGTGCATCATTTTAACAAATAGAGGAAGTTAGAAAGTTTTAATTATGATTTCAAAATATCAGCACAAATAACTAATCATCCACAATACTTTCTTTTTTTAATTTTTATTTTTATTAATTACAGCTTATTCACTTTGTATTCCTCCTGTAGCTCCTTCCCTCTGCCTCCCCTCCCCAGTCCACTGATAGGGTAAGTCTTCCTCTCCTTCTTTCTGATCCTATTCTATGAGATCTCATCAGGAGTGGCTGCATTGTCTTTCTCTGTGGCCTGGTAAAGCTTCTCCTCACTCAAAGGGAGGAGATCAAAGAGCAAGCCAATCAGTTCATGTTCGAGACAGTCCCTGTTCCCATTGCCATGGAACCCACTGGACAATGAAATGCCATAGGCTATATGTGCAGGGGTTCTAGGTATCTCCATGAATGGTCTTTGGTTGGAGTATCAGTCTCAGAAAAGACCCCTGTGCCCAGATTTTTTTGGTTCTGTTGCTCTCCTTGTGGAGCTCCTGTCCTCTCCATGTTTTACTTTTTCCCACCTCTTTCATAAGATTCCCTGCACTACCCTATATCTAACATCCAGAATATATAAAGAACTCAAGAAATTAAATAACAATAAATCAAGAAATCCAATTAAATTATGGGGTACATAGGTAAACAGAGAATTCTCAACAGAGGAATATTGAATGGCAGAGAAACACTTAAAGAAATGCTCAGCATCCTTAGTCATCAGGGAAATGCAAATTAAAATGACATTAAGATTTCACCTTACACCCATCAGAATGGCTAAGATAAAAAACTCAAGTGACAACACATGCTGGAGAGGATGTGGAGAAAGAGGAACCCTCCTCCACTGCTGGTGGGAATGCAAACTTGTACAACCACTTTGGAAATCAATCTGGAACTTTCTCAGACAATTAGGAATAGTGCTACCTCAAGATCCAGCTATACCTCTCCTAGGCATATATTCAAAAGATGCTCAAGTATACAAAAAGGACATTTGCTCAACAATGTTTGTAGCTTTATTTGTAAGAGCCAGAAGCTGGAAACAACCCAGATATGCCTCAGTTGAGGATTGGGTACAGAAATTGTGGGACATCTACACAATAAAATATTACTCAGCAATAAAAAACAAGGAAATCATGAAATTTGCAGGCAAATGGTGGGAACTGGAAAAGATCATCCTGAGTGAGGTATCCTAGAAGCAGAAAGACACATAGGGTATATACTCACTCATAAGTGGATATTAGACATATAATATAGAATAAACATATTAAAATCTGTACACCTAAGGAAGCTAATCAAGAAGGAGGACTCTGGCTAAGATGCTCCATCCGCATTCAGAAAGGCAAACTGGAAGGACATCAGAAGAGCACGAAAACAGGGAACAGGACAGGAGCCTACCACAGAGGTCCTCTGAAAGGCTCTACCCTGCAGGGTATCAAAGCAGATACTGAGACTTATACACAATAATTTCTCATTAAATTAATTAATTTATTTGTTCAGTTTATATTCTGGACATAGGCCCTTCTTCCACAACAAATTTTTAATTAATAAAAATATTTTACTGAATTTTAGACAATTAGTACGTTTTTAAATTTTCCAAATCTTTCTAAACAGATCATCTCTCCACTTTCTCTTGAGCAGAAAAAACCTGAACCCCATGATTGCTCTTCTTGTATCACATGACATTGAAAGATTCAAGTCCTGGTGCTTCCAGATGCTTCTCCACTACTACAGCTACTCTGTAACCCCAGCAGAGGACAAGGAATGTGCTGGGCATTTAGGAAAAGCAGCTGTTTGTGAGACCCATTCTGCAGTGAAGGGGTTATCTTATCTCAATGTATTTTTCAGACTTGTATCACTGCAAGCATGAAAAAGAAAGTGCTTTGCCCTCAAATTCAGCAGGATGGACAATGAAACATTGTAGAGTAATTTTAATCCAGCAACATGACTACTCTGATCGGAATGTAGACATGCCTTTAATCTCAGGAGATAAAGACAAGCATATGCTTGAGTTCAAGGCCAGCCTAGTACAGAGCAAGTTCCAGGTACAGGAAAGCTTAGGTCCAGGCCTGGTGGTTGAGTTCATAGCAGTTTATTTCATAGAATTCAGAGGTCCTTTCACTGAAATTTTACAGAGACAAGTTGAAGAGAGAACAAACAACACACATGTGAAGGTAGAACTAGCCAGAGAATTTGAAGGAGCCAAAAGATTAGAACAGATTGCCAGAGTTAGTTTGAGGGTAACCAGAGCAATTCATTGAGGATCCAAGAGAAGCCGGATTCAATCAGCCAGCTTGGAGCAGAGTTTGAGCCAGAACAGCTAAGTTGAACCAGGCAGCCAGAGTTCAGAAAGAACAATAAAGGGTACGCTTATTCAGCAATAATTCTCAGGGGCTGAAAACATTCTAGGCCTCGATTAGATTGTATGGAAGCTAGAAGTTTCCAGGATTAGGCCTAGGTTAGCAGACTAAAGCAATAAGAATTAAAGAATTGAACAGCGACAAGTAATTAGGCAAATAAAAGTTACTTTTACAAAACATTAACTGAAAAAAAAAAGTGAAATCTGATGAGTTCCATCACCCTCAAGAATGACTACTAGTGGAGCTGTAGAGGTGTCTCAGTGAGGAAGTGCCTGCTGTATAAGCTGGAGGACCTAATTTCAGATCCTCAGCACTCAAGGAAAAGCTAGGTGAAGTATCCCACCTGAACTCTAGTGCTGCACGGTAGATAAAAGAAGAGCTGAGAAATCAGTGGTTATCCAGCTTAGGTCCAGGGTTAGTGAGAGATAGTCTCTCAAGTCTAAGATGAAGGGCTGTAGAGGAGGGCCTGAAGCAAACATCTAGTCTCCAAATGTGTTTTAGAAGCGAGTGCTACCCACACACACAGCCATGAACCCACACTGCCCTCACACTCAGACACTACATGAAAACTAAAAATGATCACTGTTTTATACAGGAAGAGTGAAGTGTAACTTAAGTTTTTCTTTCTGTATGTTCATCATTACAAACGCTCACTCTATTTCTGGTGGGAGTGAAAACTTGTGTAACCACTTTGGAAATCAATCTGGTGCTTTCTCAGAAAATTGGGACTAGTTATACCACAAGATTCAGCTATACCACTCCTGGGCATATTCCCAAAAGATGCTCCACCATACAACAAGGACACTTGCTCAATTATGTTCATAGCAGCTTTACTCATAATAGCCAGAAACTGGAAACAACCCAGAAGTCCCTCAATTGAAGAATGGATAAAAAAAAAAAAAAAAAAAAGTACATTTACACAATGGAATACTGCTCAGCTACTAAAAACAAGGAAATCATAAAATTTGCAGACAGATGAATGGAACTAGAAAAGATCATCCTGAGTGAGGTAACCCAGACCCAGCAAAAGACATACCACCACCAGAACCTAACATAAATGTCCTCTGAGAAGCTCCACCCAGCAGCAGATTGAAACAGATGCTGAGACTGGACGCCAAACATTAGGCAAAAAATTCTGGGCAGAGGGGTCTTTTCTGAGACTGATACCCTAAGGACCATGCATGGAGATAACCTAGAACCCCTGCACAGATGTAGCTCATGGCAGCTCAGTCTCCAGGTGGGTTCCCTAGTAATTCGAACAGGAACTGTCTCTGACATAAACTCAGTGGCTGGATCTTTGATCACCTCCCCCTAAAGGAGGAGCAGCCTTACCAGGCCACAGAGGAAAACAATGCATCCAGTCCTGCTAAGACTTGATAGGCTAGGGTCAGAGAGAAGGGGAGGAAGACCTCCCCTATGAATGGACATGGGGAGGGACATGGGAAGAGATGAGGGAGGGAAGTTGGGATTAGAAGGGAATGAGGGAGGGGGCTAGAGTAGGAATACAATGTGAATAAACTGCAATTTATAAAAATATAAATAAAATTTTAAAAAGTGAAAAAAAATGTCCTTATTGTGTAACTGAGCCTCTTTTGGATATATGCCTAGAAGTGATATAGCTGGATCTTGAGGAAGCACTATTCCTAGTTGTCTGAGAAAGTACCAGATTGATTTCCAAAGTGGTTGTACAAGTTTACATTTCCACTAGCAGTGGAGGAGGGTTCCCCTTTCTTCACAACCTATCCAGCATGTGTTGTCACTTGAGTTTTTGATCTTAGTCTTTCTGATGGGTGTAAGGTGAAATCCCAGGGTCATTTTGATTTGCATTTCCCTGATGACTAATGACGTTGAGCATTTCTTTGTTTCTCTGCCATTCTATATTCCTCTATTGAGAATTCTCTGTTTAGCTCTGTTCCCCATATTTTAATTGGATTACTTGATTTGTTGTTGTTTAACTTCTTTAGTTCTTTATATATATACTGGATATTGGCCCTCTGTCAGATATAGGGTTGGTGAAGATCCTTTCCCAATCTGTAGGTAGTTGTTTTTTTTCTGAGGACAGTGTAGCAGCTTTATTTGTAATAGCCAGAAGCTGGAAACAACCCAGATGTCCCTCAACTGAGGAATGGATACAGAAATTGTGGGGCATCTACACAATGGAATATACTACTCAGCAATAAAAATCAAGGAAATCATGAAATTTGCAGGTAAATGGTGGGAACTGGAAAAGATCATCCTGAGTGAGCTATCACAGAAACAGAAAGACACAGACAGTATATATTCACTCATATAGACATATAATATAGGATAAACCAACTAAAATCTGTACACCTAAAGAAACTAATCAAGAGGGAGGACTCTTGCTAAAATGCTCAATCCCCATCCAGAAAGGCAAAGAGGATGTACATCGGAAGAAGGAGAAAACAGGGAACAAGTTAGGAGCCTGCCACAGAGGGCCTCTGAAAGGCTCTGCCCTGCAGACTGTGAAAGCAAATGCCAAGACTTATGGCCAACCTTTGGGCAGAATGCAGGGAATCTTATGGGGAAGTGGGAAATAGTAAGATCTGGAGAGGACAGGAGTTCCACAAGGAAAGCAATAGAACCAAAAAATCTGAGCACATGGGTCTTTTCTGAGACTGATACTCCAACCAAGGACTATGCATGGAGATAACCTAGAATTTCTGCACAGATATAGCTCAAGACATCTCAGTTTCCAAGTGGGTTCCATAGTAATAGGAACAGGGACTGTCTCTGACATGAATTGATTGGCCTGATCTTTGATCATCTCCACTTGAGTGTGTGTGTGTGTGTGTGTGTGGTGGGGGGGGGGGTGAGTAGCCTTACCAGGCCACAGAGGAAGTCAATGCAGCCACTTCTGATGAGACCTAATAGACTAGGATCAGAAGGAAGGAAAAGAAGCCCTCCCCTATCAGTGGACTTGGAGAGGGGCATGTGTGGAGAGGAGGAGAAAGGGAGGGGTTGGGAGGGGAGGAGGGAGGGAGCTACAGGTGGGATACAAAGTGAATAAAGTGTAATAAATAAAAACATCTTTTAAATGTAATAAACTATAAAAATAAATGAAAAAAAAAAACATTAGGCAGAGCTCAGGGAGTCTTTTGGAAGAGCTGGGGGAAGGATAGAAGGACCAGGAGGGGACAAGAGCTCCAGAAGAAGACCAACAGAATCAACTAACGTAAGTCCATGGGTGCTCACAGAGACTGAAGCACCAACCAAAGAGCAAGTGTGGACTGGACCTGGTCTCTTACACATATACAGCTTGTTCTTCATGAGGAACCCCAAGCAATTAGAACGGGGTTGTCTCTGATGTGGATTCTGTTGCCTGTGTTTTGATTTTCTGTTAGCAGGGCTGCCTATCTGTCCTCAGTGGACGAGAATGTGCTTTAGGGAGCACAATGATCAAGGTATAAAGTGAATAAATACATTAATTAATGAGAAAAAAGGTAATTATGTGTCATGAATATCTCACCTAGTATTACAGACAATCCATGTGCAAACTGGGTAGACTACAGAGAAGCCAGAGAGACACAGTAGAGCATGAGAACTTTGATAACACCACTGGGATGGACATTCTTTGGCAAAATTCTGGAATGAAATAGGTTAATTGTACTTTCCCTTCTAGGAGGGCAAGTGCATAGAATATGTGGTCCTATGTAAAGTCCCCAACAGGGGACTTGCCTCCCTCCAGAGGAATCAGTGCAAAGCCAGTCTTTGTAACTAGTTGTTAATAGATAAACTAAAGCAGCCATGATTTTTTAGAAACTTGATAACATTAGACACAAGTACCTCTGGGATACCTGACTCTTAGCCAGTAGCTGTGTTGGTGTCTGTTTCCTTACTGTGTTCATCCTAATGAACAGTTGAGCCTAACACCTTTTTAGCACACTTATCAATGGCTGTCATCTGCTCCCTTGAAAATATTAGGAGGATCAGTTCTTCTGTGTCTATTATTTTTCTTTATTATCTTCTTAGAAATAGGAACCACAAAAGAAAAGTGAAATATGTAAAGTGACACTTCTGTAAACTTGAACACATAGTTTTCTACACCTTTTGAAAATAATCATAAGGGACTTGGGGTGGAGCTCCACTGAGGTAAGAATGCTTGCTCAGCAAGGACAAAGACCTGAATTGAAACCTCCAAGACCCACAGAAAAGTCAGGTAAGGCTGCGCCTACCTGTAACCCCAGCATTGCAAACAGAAACAGATGAATTCCAAGTGCTCACTCGCCAGCTAGTATAGTGCAATGGTTGGGCTTCAGTTCCTTGAAACACTTGTCTCAAAGTAATATGGGGAATAGAGGAAGACACCCAGTGTCCTAGTATATCTTTCTTGTGTGCTTGGGCCTATTACACACACACACACACACACA
>NW_026596962.1:7251133-7319694 GCF_907164565.1 Psammomys obesus | reverse complement strand
TAATAATGAAGAAGGATCTCCAACTTGGACCTTCCTCTCACACCTCTACCTCCCAATGAATCAAACACTGTGGTGATTATGATCAAAGTCACTTTCCGGTTCTTGCTATTCTTCTTCTAAATATAGCTTATGCAGCACAACTGGGCTTAGGCAACCTGGAGAATTTATGTGGATATATGGAACTTCACACATCATCTTTTCCTGGGATTTTATTATACTGATGATTTTGAGAATTGTCTGTAACAATAGTTCATATACTTTCAAGGGTGTCAATTGCTCAATTGTGTATATAAATCATACTGTGTGCATTTGAGACCTTCATGAGTAATGCTATCACAGATGCTATAAAATGTACATATATTTTTCTCTTTGGTACATGATGCAGCAGAATTGCTAGCGTCTATGCAGTTTCTAGAGATGTCACAGATTTCCCTTTGCTGGGCATCTTCCAGGTTCACCATACAGACTCTCCACCGGGAGGACCGCCCACTTCCCCACCCCACTGTCCAGACTCTCCATCAGGAGGACCGCCCACTTCCCCACCCCACTGTCCAGACTCTCCATCAGGAGGACCGCCCACTGCCCCACCCCAGCCTGCTCTTCTTTTTCTGTTTGGTTAGGAATGAGCTGTCTTCTTGTGCTTCTACTTCAGATTACTCCAAATTCTAAGGACTTAGATATTCTTAAACTTACAACACATATGTAAATTTTTTCATAAGTGGCAATTCAAATACCCTGCCTTTTCTTGAACTTAGAATCGTTTTAGGATTTTTGCAGTCTTTACTTATTCTAGAAATGCTCAATATGAAGTCATGTGCACAGCAAAGACCTTATCAATGGTTTTACATTAATTTACTAGACTACTCATTCCTAACATAAAGTAAGTCCTCAGCTAATTAAATTCCTTCTTTTCTTATTCTGCTTTCGTGCTTGTGTTTTTCTAGTGTGAGGTCACTGACATAGCAATTAGTATCTGCTATTACTAAAGTTTCATTTACAAAGTCTTTGATATTTGTGTTATGAATTCACCCGAGTCTTCTGACTGAAACTGCATGACATCATTGTGAGAAGGTGAGCAACATGCTTTCAAAAGAGGTAATAGGACAGAACTGGCTTAGTGATCTCTTTCAGGAAACTTGAATTGGTCCCCAGCACCCGTATTGTGCAGCCCATATGGCTGTAACTACTCCAGCACCTGGGAGTTGGACATTCTCTTCTTGCCAGCATGTGTGCATACAAACATGCAGATACTTATATACACGTAAATAAAATAATAATTATTATTTTTATATGAATGTAAATTATTGTTTTTTTTTAATTTTTTATTAGTTACATTTTATTAACTCTGTACCGTCTGTATCCTGCTCCCTCATTCCCTCCCAAACTCTCTCTTCCTCCCTTCCTCATCTCCTCCCTGTCCCTTTCCAAGTCTACTGGTAGGGGAGGGCCTCCTCACCTTTCATCTGACTCTGGTTTATCAGGTATCTTCAGGACTGGCTGCAAAGTCCTCCTCTGTGGCCTAGCAGGACTGCTCCTCCCTTGGGGGATGGGGAGGTCAAAGCGCCTGCCATTGAGTTCCTGTCAGAAATAGTCCCTGTTCCCCTTACTATGGGAAACCAATTGGTTACTGAGCTACCACAGGCTACATCTGAGCAGAGGTTCTAGGTTATATCCATACATGGTCCTTGGTGGAATGTCAGTCTCAGAAAAGACCCCTGTGCCCAGATATATTTGGTCCTTGTGGAGCTCCTATCCTTTCCACGTCATACAAACTCCCCCTTCTTTTATTTGGTTCCCTGCACTCTGCTGAAGGTTTGGTTATGAGTCTTAGTATATGCTTTGATACACTGCTAGGTAGAGTCTTTCAAGGGCCCTCTCCTGTCCTGTTACTTGTTTTCTCCTACATCCAATGCACATCCCATTTGTCTTTCTAAGTGAGGATTGATCATTGTACCCTGCGTTCTCTTTCTTGCTTATCTTCTTTAGGTGTATAGATTTCATTATGTTTATCATATCTTATAGGTCTATATGAGTGAGTATATACCATGTGTGTCTTTTTCCTTCTGGGATACCTCACGCAGAATGATCTTTTCTAGATCCCACCATTTGTCTAAAAGAGCATAAATAAAAAAAAGAGAGAGCAGAAATTTTACTAAGCTAGCATTATAACACTTGTTTAAGCAATGATACTATGCTTTACATTTTAAAAAGGGAACCTGTAGGGATGCTCTTGCAAATACTGATTTCTTTAAGTGTTAGTCTAATTTTTATGCTTTTGTCAGTTTTTCTATTTAAAATGTGGAGACTACAAATATAAATGTTCAAAATTTCAGAAAATTTTATACATTTGGCTGAACTAACTTGTGACTTTGTTACACTCTACCTCTGATTGTACAGTTTCCCTCATTGGAAGGGAGTATAGGTACAATAGCATCTTTGTTATCATTTAACCTTTACCATGTTCCACCATTACTCAGAGTCTAATGACGTCACAAGGAGGAGAAGGCAAAATCCTTTCATAAGCCAATCCCACAACCGCAAATTTTCTCCCTTACTCTGCTTTCCCTGTGCATTTCTAGGATCTCTTTTAGCTCTTGGAGTAGTTGGAACAATCCCAATCCTCAGGCAAGATTCAAATCATCTAGCTTGGAATGAAGAAGGGTTCAATTTATTTAGAGCTATTGGAATTTCAAGCTGAAAAACAGAATTTAAGCCACCTTGCTATTATGCAAAGCTTTCTATTGACTGTCATCTGTTTTATGGCTTAAACAGAAGAGTGGTTGCAGATGACAATTTTTGTTTGTCAAAACTGTGATTGCTGGAGAAAAGCTTAAATCTTTTGAGAAAGAAAGGATCATACAGTATTGGGAAACAGTCCAGATTTAAAATGTGAATGCACAGACATTTCAGTTCAAAAGCTTGACTGTAGATATCCCTGGGATGCCACAACTCGAATTTAAGCTTGCCCTAATTATTGTCGTCGCATCTTGAATTTCTTCTTTTTAAACCATTAGGATATTTGCATATCAATGGTCTCATTAAAAAAAACCTCCTGTCTCTGTCCCTAGACCTAGGTATCACTCAATTCCTTGTGAGAGATGGTGAGCCTTTCCCACCAGGTCTGCTACTCACACCCCATTTCTGTATTGAAGTTCTTTCCACAATGCTTAGCTAAATAAATGCTTAGATAAATAAATGTATTTATTTATCAGTACCACCTGCCTGATAATTCAAGTTTAAGTTCCACAGAGCAAGAAATCTGATTAAAACAAGAGATATTTGGTTTTTGTCATCATTAGGCTCATTTTATGACTATATCTTTGAAATCTAGATCTCTCAAGATTTACCTGAAAGAACGGATGGATGGAAATATAGATGAAAAAAGAGTGGGTTTCTGGTAGTAAAACATGCATAAAAGCAATTAGATATAAATCAGTAGCAAGACTTACTTTCATATTAAACATAATAAATCTAAATCCGCCAGGTGATTAGACTTATTTATATATAATGGTTACTTTTCATACACACAAAATGACCTTCTGTGGAGGGACCTAGATCTTCCACTAGCAGATGGAAATTACTCATAGCATAATTTTGTTATACCTTATTTCAGAGTTGGCTTTACCTATTTGGGTTTTTTTTAATGTCAGTCAAATATTCAGTTTTGAATAACTGAATATTATATGTCAATGTACCACTTATGTGTGTGTTTGTGTGTATATGTGGAGGAAGAAAGAATCTTACTTTCAGGGTAAAATATAAAAAGAAGCCATTCAGATATGCCATTTTGTATACATTGAATCCCTAGAGAAATATTCTATGACTTCCTTTCTTACAGTAAACTGTCAACTTTAGCAATTTCTATACTCAGAAATTCTTCCAAGTACTGAAATCTTATTTTGACAGGCAAGATTCATTAGGTCAATGGCTTGTGATAGAGTTAAATCTATTAAATCTAATGTTGACTATGTTCAACTTGTGAATAAGTTCTTGCTAAATATCATAATTACAACTATAAACTAAAGCCAAAAATCTGCTATCTACTTTTTCCTGGTGAGTCTTAACTCGAAAAGGATGGCTTTGTATAAAATTACCTTAAATTAGTAAAAATGCTAAAGAAAAAAATGCCATGTGGTAAAAGATGTTTTCATCTGATGGATAGGGTGTGTAATTATGCCAAGCTGGCTGCCTGACTAAGGCATTGGAAACCAAAGAATGGACCAGCTGGAGATTAATGCGGCTTCTAGAGTTCTGGAAGGAAGGAGCATTTTCTATAAGGAGACCCTGAGGTTGCCTTTTAGCCAGGTTGCTGAGGCAACCAGCTTGTTTAGAATGGGTTTCTGAAAGAGAAAGGGGAATTCTCAGTTCTTAGATAGAAGGTTCAGTTTCAATATAGAAGGTGCAACATTCCCAAAACCAGGGCGGAGCTTGCAGGAATGTCAACTGGTAAGGAACAGACACTTGGCCGGGAGGCTGTCTCCAAGCAATACATTTTGTCATTAAGCAGCCCAAAGGAAAACTATATGACATTCAGATTCAAAGGAATAGAGCAACCCCCACCTTCCACAAAGGACTCACAAACATCATTCATTAATTGGTTCTCATTCCCTTGGAATGCAAAAACATTAAGTTGACTAATATATTCATGGGCTTCTCTTTCCTCTCCTCAAAGGTTTTAACACCTTCCATTTAAGCAAAATAAAACTTTTTCATAACATACTTTTTTCCCTCTTAGAAGTGATTTTCTAGTTCCCAGCACTCATTTTTGTTGTTCATATCAGGAAATTCTCCAGCATACACATTTATTTTTATTTTTATTTTTATTTTTTTATTTTTTTACCAAGGAATATTTTTATTCTTAAATTTATGCATGCATTTTCATTAAAATCTTGTAAAAGATATAAAATATTGATATTGGTTAATATAGGTAACAATTTTTTTAACTTTTATTAATTACACTTTATTCACTTTGTATCCCCCCATAAGCCCCTCCCTCCTCCCTTCCTAATCCCACCCTCCCACCCCCTTCTTCATGCATGCCCCTCCCTAAGTCCACTGATAGGGGAGGTCCTCCTCTCTTTCCTTCTGATCTTAGTCTATCAGATCTCATCAGGAGTGGCTGCATTGTCATCTTCTGTGGCCTGGTAAGGCTGCTCCCAGCTCAGGGGGAGGGGATCAAAGAGCAGGCCAATCAGATTATGTCAGAGGCAGTCCCTCTTCCCATTACTATGTAACCCACTTGGACACTAAACTGCCATGGATTACAACTGTGCAGGGGTTCTAGGTTATCTCCATGCATGGTACTTGGTAGGAGTATGAGTCTCTGGGAAGAGCCATGTGTTCAAATTTTCTGGTTCTGTTGCTCTCCTTGTGGAGTTCCTGTCCTCTCCAGATCATACTATTTCCCACTTCTTACATAAGATTCCATGCACTCTGCCCAATAGTTGGAAGACATCACAATCCTGAACATCTATGCCCCAAATACAAGGGCACCCACATTTATAAAAGAAACATTGATAAAACTTAAACCACACATAGATCCCCACACATTAATAGTGGGAAACTTCAACACCCCACTCTCAACAAAGGACAGGTCAACAAAACAAAAATTAAACAGAGAAACAATGTCTCTAACAGAGGTCATGAATCAAATGGTCCTAACAGACATTTACAGAATCTTACACCCAAACACAAAAGAATTTACCTTCTTCTCAGCATCTCATGGAACCTTCTCCAAAATGGACAATATAGTTGGTCACAAAGCAAACCTCAACAGATACAAAAAGATTGAAATAATCCCTTGTATCCTATCTGATCACCATGGAATAAAGTTGGACCTCAACAACAACAGAAATAGCAAAAAGCCTATATACACATGGAAACTGAACAACTTGCTACTAAATGACAGCTGGGTCAGGGAAGAAATAAAGAAATTAAAGACTTCCTAGAATTCAATGAAAATGAAGGCACAACATACCCAAACTTGTGGGACACAATGAAAGCAGTGCTAAAAGGAAAGTTCATAGCACTAAATGCCTTCAGGAAAAAATTCGAGACAACTCATTCAAGCAACTTAATGGCTCACCTAAAAACCCTAGAAAAAGAAGAAGCAGACACACCAAAAAAGAGTAGATGGTTGGAAATAATCAAACTCAGAGCTGAAATCAATCAATCAGCATACACTTTTAAAGCACCAGTTCTAGAGCCTACAGTACACTATTGTGGTACACTTACAAAAGCCACTTGAAAACATCGAAGGGAAGGTATCTCTTTTCCATTAGTTTTAGACTCTTATTTTGTAGGAGGCATTTAGGTCCTGACTCGTACTTAATTTTGCTTCACATTAATAACACAGGTGACACATGAAATGTATCTATAAAATGGTCTTAGTTATGATTTTCTCTTATTTAAATTCAAAGAATTTTGAAAAATTAAGACTAAAGGAGGAAGAAATCAACACATATTAAATTATTTTTTCAACTTTAAATATTTAAATAGAAATTATATTAAAATAATTACTCGATTAGACATTGTTTATTCATATTATTTTTCCAATATATGATGTTTTAATGACATTGCTGTCAGATATTTTTCAGCTTTTAGGTATCAAAAAAAATAAGACAAATAAATATTAAAGAATTTTGTAGAGAATAACTGACTAGTACACTTCAAAACTCTCAAGGTTATAAAAAAAATACAACAAAAAGTCTAAAAAATTGAGCAAATGTCCTCATTGTATGGTTGAGCATCTTTCAGACATATGCCTACGAGTGGTAGTGTGGATCTTGAGGTAGCAAATTCCTAATATTCTGAGAAAGTACAAGATTGATTTTCAAAATGGTTGTACAAGTTTACATTCCCAGGAGTAGTGGAGGAAGGTTCCTCTTTCTCCACATCCTGTCCAGCATGTATTGTCACTTGAGTTTTTAATCTTAGCCATTCTGATGGGTGTAAGATGTTCGTAGCAGCTTTATTCCTAATAGCCAGAATCTGGAAACAACCTAGATGTCCCTTAACTGAAGAATGGATACAGAAATTGTGATACATTTACACAATGGGATATTAAGCAAATAAAAACAAGAAAATCATGAAATGTGCAGGCAAATGGATGAAACTAGAAAAGATCATCCTGAGTGATGTATCCCAGAAGCAAAAAGATACACATGGTATATACTTACTTATAAGTGGATATTAGCCATATAATACAAGATAATCATACTAAACTCTATAGTACTAAAGAAGCTAAACAACAAAGGAAAGATGCTTAATCCTCATTCAGAAAGAAAAACAGTATAGACATCAAAGGTAGAGAGGACAGGGAACAGGACAGGAGTCTTCCACAGGGATCCTCTGAAAGACTCTTCCCAGAAGGATATTGAAGCAGATCTCATGGCCAAACTGGGCAGAGTCAGGAAATCTTATGGAAGAAGGAGCAGAATTCCTGTCATGGAGAAGACTGGAATTTTCTCTACAAGGAGACCAACAGAGCCAAAAAGTCTAAAGGGGGTCCTGCAGAGACTGATGCTCCAGTCAAGAACTATGCATGGAGAGGACCTAGACCCTTGCTCAAATGTAGCCCATGGACAGCTCAGACTCCTAGTGGTTTTTCTAGTAAGGGGAGCAGGGGCTGTCTCTGACATGGACTCAGTGGCCAGTTCTTTGACCACATTCCCCTGGGGGAGGCAGGGAGCTGCTCTGCCAGGCCACAGAAGTAGACAACGCAGCCAGTCCAGATGAGACCTGATAGGCTAGGGTCAAATAGAAGGGGAGGAGGTCCTTCTCCATCAGGGGCCTGGGGAAGGGGCATGGCAGGAAAAAAAGAGAGAGTTGGTGGGACTGGGAGATGAGGGAGGCAGCTACAGCCTGGTTACAAAGTGAAAAAAAATGTAATAAATAAAAATAAAAAAGAAGCACCTTCTAAGAAGAAAAAAAATGTTTAAGAAATTATCACTTATTGGAGTTTTGGAATGTGGACTTGGTTCCTGAAACAGAACAGGATAAGAAAAATAGAGTTACATTCTGGAAAAAAAAAAAAAGTTTTTCCTTAGCACTTTTACCAATTATTTTGGTATTTTGCCAATGTGAATATCATTATTTTGAAAACCATACAAAAGTTTTTTATGGTTTTAATATTAGAAATTGTGTTAAAAAGTGGAAACTTGAAGTGGTTGCTTGCCTCTGTTAATGATATAATAGCCAAAGGATAAAGACATTATATAAATAAGCAAATCTATTATCTTAATCACTTGTTCTACAATAATAATGAATGCTTTTTTCTTTTTTATTATTTTATTAATTTATTAAATTTATATCTCAGTCATAGGCCCCTCACTTCTCTCCTCCTAGTCCCATTCATCCTCTTTTTAAAATTATTGTCTTCATTTATTCTTTGAATTAAATTTTAATTTTTTATTTAATTAATTAATTTATTTATTTTATTTTTCTCATTGTTTTGATAAAATATCCAACCAAAGAAACTTAAAAGGAGGGCTTATTTCGTATGCTAGTTTGAGGGAAGAGTCTGTCATGGCAAGGAAGGTGTGAGAACAGCTGATCATGCTTTCTTTTCCCTGGTCAATTCCAAGGCTACTGTTGTTTCATGAAGCAGGAGATTCTACTTTCAGTCGTGCCTTTCTTAGCTACTTTTCTTATGCTCTGAAGAAATATCCGACTGAAGCTTCTTCAGGAAGGTAGGGTTTGTTTTGTCACACAGTGTGAGGGTACAGTCCATCACTGCAAGGAACCATAGCAGTAGGGGCATGAGATAGCTGGACACATCACATTACATACCCAATCAGGAAGCAGAGTGATCAGTCATGTGGTCAACTCACGTTCTTCTTCTCCTTCCTCTTCCTCCTCTTCCTCTGTTTCTTTTTTTCAGTTTAGGACTCTTTTCCCATGGCACTTCTATACAATGGCGTGCCAATCTCATTTTAGGAGTTGATATTCTCTTCTTAGTTAACATAATGTAGAAAATCTCTTATGGTCATGCCTGTAACTGTCTCTTTAGTGATAACAGATCCTCTAAATCAGTGGTTCTCAATTCATGGGTTGTGACCCCCAACCCCTGTGCAGGTCAAATGACCCTTTCATAAGCATCATCTAAGACCATCAGAAAACACAGGTATTTATGATTCATAACAGTAGCAAAGTTACATTATGAAGTAGCAACAAAAATAATTTTATGGTTGGGGTCACCACAACATAAGGAACTGTAATAAAAGATTGCAGCATGGTAAAGATTGAAAACCATTGCTCTAAATTCATGCTGTCAACAATCAACCAACCAACCGGTGCCATTCTCTGGGTGAATCCTCTCCCTCACCATGGTACCAACCTTTCCTGGAGCACAGGCTTCTCTGATTCAGTGTGTCAGAAATCAAACTTATGATTCTCTTCTTCTAAAAAGTGCCTTTCATTTTGCCTTTTGCTGGTTACTTAGAAGCATTGTTGTCACTTGAGATTTTGGTATTAGCCATTCTGATGGGTGTAAGGTGAAATCTCAGAGTCATTTGATTTGCATTTCCCTTATGGCTAGGGATGTGGAACAGTTCTTTAAGTGTTTCTCTGCCATTCTATATTCCTCTACACAGAATTCTCTGTTTAGCTCTGTGCCAAATTTTTTAGTTGAATTACTTGATTTGTTGCTTTTTAACTTCTTTAGTTCTTTATATATTCTGAATATCAACCCTCTGTCAGATATAGGGTTCGTAAAGATCCTTTCCCAGTCTATAGGCTGTCGTTTTGTTCTTTTGACAGTGTCCTTTGCTTTACAAAAGCTTTAGAATTTCATGAGGTCCCATTTATTAATTGATCTTAGAGTCTGTGCTGTTGGTGTTCTGTTCAGGAAGTTGTCTCCTGAGCCAATGAGTTCTAGGCTCTTCTTCCCCACTTTTTCTTCTAACCTATTTAGTATGTCTGGTTTTATGTTGAGGTCTTTGATCCACTTTGACTTTAGTTTTGTTCAGAGTGATAAATATGGATCTATTTGCATTTTTCTACATGTCAACATCTAGTTAAACCAGCACCATTTGTTGAAGATGCTGTCTTTTTTCCATTGTGTGGTTTTTGGCTTCTTTGTCAAAAATGAATTATCCATAGGGGTGTTGGTTTATTTCTGGGTCTTCAATTCAATTCCATTGATCCATCATTCTGTTTCTATGCCATTACCAGATAGTTTTTATTACTATTGCTCTATAATACAGAGTGAAAACAGGGATGGAGATATCTCCAGACAAAAAATTGTTGTACAGGATTGTTTTGGCAATTCTAGTTTTTGGTTTGTTTTTTTTTTTTCCATATGAAAAACAAAAGAATTTTTCTTTCAAGGTATTTTGGTATTTTGATGGGAATTGCATTGAGTCTGTAGATTGCTTTTGGCAGGACAGCCATCATCACTATGTTAATCCTACCAATCCTTGAGCATGGGAGATTTTTTCATCTTCTGTTATCTTCTTCAATTTCTTTCTTCAGAGACTTGAAGTTTCTTTTTTTGTTTTTGTTTTTTGTTTTTTTTCTGAACAGGTCTTTTGCTTGGTTGTTTAGAGTCACACTAAGGTACTTTATGCTATTAGTGGCTATTGTGAAGGGTGTTGTTTCCCTAATTTCTTTCTTGGCCCTTTTGTCTTTGGTATACAGGAGGGCTTCTAATTATTTTTTAAAATTAATGTTGTATCCAGCCACTTTTCTGAAGGTGTTTATCAGCTGAAGGAGTTCTCTGGTTGAATTTTTGTGTTTATGTGTACTATCATCATCTGCAAATAGTAATACTTTGACCTCCTCCTTTCAGATTTGTCTCCTTTGTTCTCCTTTATTTGTCTCATTGCTCTAGCTAGGACTTCAAGTACTCTGTTGAAGAAATATAGAGAGAGTGGACAGCTTTGCTTTGTCCCTGATTTCAATGGGATTGCTCTCAGTTTAGTTTGATGTTGGGTCATTCCTCTCCTCCTACTACCATTCTTCCTCTTTTTCATTTTTAATTAAGATATATTTATTTATTAATTTTACATACATGAGTGCTCTATCTGCTTGTACATCTGCATGCCAGAGGAGGGCATCAGATCCCAGTATAAACTGGTTGGGAGCCACCATGTGGTCACTGGGAATCACACTCAGGACCTCTGGAAGAGCAGGAAACAGTGCTCTTAACCACTGAGCCATTTCTCCAGCTGTAAGAATGAATGCATAAATAACACCACTTAGACTTTCTGCCTCATATTTAATTCACTTCTTAACCTATACAAACTTTAGTAACACAAAATGAATGTTGCGAAAGAAATCCATCTATGTGGATTTCTATGAATATTTTAAGTTTTTGGGTTTTTTTGTTTTTTTTAATATTTTTTTATTAATTACACTTTATTCATTTTGTATCCCCCATAAGCCCCTCCCTCCTCCCCTCCAGATCCCACCCTCCCTCCCGTTTCTGCATGCATGCCACTCCCCAAGTCCACTAATAGGGAAGGTTCTCCTCTCCTTCTTTCTGATCTTAGTCTATCAGTTCTCATCAAAAGTGGCTGCATTGTCCTCTACTGTGGCCTGGTAAGGCTGCTCCCCCCTCAGGGGGAGGTGATCAATGAGCAGGCCAATCAGATTATGTCAGAGGCAGTCCCTCTTCCCATTACTATGTAACCCACTTGGACACTGAACTGCCATGGGCTACATCTGTGCAGGAGTTCTAGGTTATCTCCATGAATAGTCCTTGGTTGGAGTATGAGTCTCTGGGAAGTTCCCTGTGTTCAAACTTTTTTGTTCTGTTGCTCTCCTTGTGGAGACCCTGTCCCCTCCAGGTCTTACTATTTCCTACTTCTTACATAAAATTCCATTCTCTCTGCCCATCAGTTGGCCATCAGGCTCAGCATCTGCTTTGACAGTCTGCAGGGCAGAGGCTTTCAGAGGCCCTCTGTGGCAGGTTCCTAGGTTGTTTCCTGTTTTCTTTTGGCTTTCAGAGGCCCTCTGTAGCAGGTTCCTAGGTTGTTTCCTATTTTCTTCTTCTTCTGATGTCCATCCTGTTTGCCTTTCAGGATGGGGATTGAACATTTTAGTTAGGGTCCTCTCTTTTGCTTAGTTTGTTTAGATGTACAGATTTCAGTGGGTTTATTCTATGTTGTATGTTTTGTTTTTTTATGATGATTACCAAGGTGTGAAGGTGCGAACAGTAAAGTGAAGAACAGTACAGGGGAAAACATTTCTTAGTATGAAAGAACAAAAATAGTTTCATGGATTTGCATCTCAGTTCCCTACAAAAAAAGATTCTTAATACATTCCTGAAAACCAGGAGAAGTGTTTGTAATCTATATATATCCCGGTTTGCACATAATATTTGTATTTGTTGCTTATGAACTGTTAAGTTTCTGTTCAGATTCATGGGAATGACTTTCACTTCTACAATATTTTACTTCAATTACTGTCGCAAGTACTGTCCTGTCATTGCAACAAGTAAAATATCACCTATTTATCTTTCATCTATTTCTCTATTTATATCTATCATCTATCTTCTATTTATATCTATTATTTACCTGTCTATCTAAGCTACCCACTATTGTCTATCATTTATCTCTCTTTCACTCATCTATCTTTACATTTATTTATGACATCTGTATTAATAAGCCTAAACTACCAAAATAACTTATTGCACATTAGGTGGCTTAAGCCAAAGAAACCCATTTTTTTTTCTCTGTTTGGCAAATTGCATATTTGAGAAGGGGTGCCCTTGTTGTTGAGATCTGGCGAGGCTTTTTCTCTGGCCTACAGCTATGGCTTCTCATTACGTGCTTGCATGCTTTCTGCTTTTCGAATAATAAGAAGACAGGAAGTGTGCTGGTCATGGCTGTTCTCACACACCAATGCTACCATCAAAACTAACCTCCATAAAACCATTTAACACTATTGTATCATCGCCAAATAGCATCACATTGGCTTGAGCCCATAAACTCTAGAAGGACCAAATTTAGTACCCAAACACCACCAATTTTTGATAGGAGGGTAGGTTACTTTTCAATTGAACTTTAAATATTTCCTGCAGATCTCTTACAATCTAAGCACTCGAGTTATGAAGTAGATGGACATGATATATGAATAGAAATTTAAAGTTGAAGATAAGCTTAAATACATTATTTGAGACAAGACATTTAATTATTATAAAAGCCTATCCTGAAAGTTGCTCTTAGATGTTACAGCACAGTGCTCTACATTTTAATACAACAGTTTGATTAAAGCTTAAATGAAATGACCTTTTAGTATAAAATTACTTCATGTTATGTCGAAGAGAGAGTAATTTTAAGAAGAGAATAAGCTTGAATTCTTTGTTCTTAGTGTACCTTGCTAAATGTAAACAGCACAATAATATTTGAGCCATCATGGAGCTAATATTTGTATTCTATGGAACATTAAAACACTTTTTGTTGATCAGTTATATATTAATTTATTTAACTATCAAAATTGTCTGAGACCTTTAAAACTGTATTTGTTCAAGTCAGTTTTTATAACAAAGAACAGGTAAAAATGAATGTTTTTCAAAAGTGTTAATCGAGGCTGGCCTAAGAACAATTTGTTTGATTTGTATGTGGCAGTTCTATGTTAGAAATTCTAACAGTGGGTTTAAATTAACATACTTAGCTTCTTGAATCATTAATTTTCCCTGGCTAATTTAAGGACACATACCTAGAGGGCTTATGTCTAAAATGTGAGTGTCTAACAAAAGGAAAAATTTAAATACATTTTGTTAAATCCAGACACCATGCTTGGGGAATCATTAATATATTTTCCATGTACTGTTTGAAAAGTTTAAATGATAAACTATTACAGAATATACGGATCTGACTATTTTGCTTGAATATATGTTCAAACTGGATCTCCTCGAGTTAAAAAAAAAAATGACATGGGCAGTTTCACCATGTGCAGCAGTAGCTAGTCTGTTAGATAAATCAACCTTACAGGGCGGCAGCACATTGTGGAGAATTTTCTGCACACTTTGGCCTATCTTGTTAAATTTCCCCTCAACTTCATGCATTATTCTTCCTTATTAGCTGAGCATCAAGTAATCTGCTGAGATTATGGGATGAGTAAATAATAGAGCTGTGTTATAAATATAAAAGCTTCACCAATTTCCTCCAATCTCTCTATCTCTTACATGTTAGTATTTTCCTGAGGTTTCATGCCTCCCTGAGGGACAACTGGAAGTATATGGTGTCCCAAGGGAGAGGGTGCCACAAACATTGGTAACTTGCCCATGCTCCAATAAATAGCCTCCCACCCATGCTGAGGAAAGAAACTAATTAAGCTTAATGAGTTTCACATTAAAAAAAAAAAAAGGACAAAAATAGAAGGTGGACTTGTTAGGAAGAAATGTTTCAACAGGAGAATGACACAGATGAGAAAGAGAAATCAATTGGATAAAAATGACTAAAATTCATTAATTAAAGCTGAGCTAATAATGTGCAATGACTCCATAATGTGTTATAATCATTAACACAATTTCAGTTTGAAAGTTGGATTAGTAAAGGTTCTACAAAGAATTACAGTGTCATGAGCTAAATATAATGTGTTAAAGAACAATAGTTTTAAAGAAATTGAGCAGTTCCTCATTTACCATTAAATGGCCACTAGCCCTTTGATAAGGAAGATACACCTAATGCCAGAGATGAGCAGACATGGTGTGTGTGGTTGAAGCTCAACACCATGATGTAGTTTCCAAGACTACAGCAGAAGATCTAAGCAAAACAGCAGGAGCAGTGGAAGTGTGTGTTCACGTTGCTATTCTATGGGCTTTTAGTGGGAAAGTTTTGTGGTTGCTTTCAGAGTGCTTTTTAATATGAAAAATACTATCTTTCAATGAGCAAGAAACAATGTTCATGGGAATAATTTGAATGAATTACACCGTCTCTCTTTTACTAGCAGAAAAAAAAAAAGATTGTGACAACTGTGTACTTTGAATAAAGACTCAGAATAGAAACACAGTGACTAAGATTTCTGAAACTGCCTTTGATGAAATCTCTCCTTATGCTAAATTTAGAAATAAAAAAGCTGTGGCCATTTTGAATTACCAAGAATGTTCAATTACTAGAAAGGAAAAAATGCATTTTACTTCTTTGCTTTTCAATATATCTATGGAGACCAAGTAGTATATTATATAGTAAAAAGGAGATGTCACCTAAAAGTTTGGTATTGGCTGTTTCTATAAAATAAAAACATGGTCTAAAAACAATAAATTCAGCTTACATAATTAATGGTCATTTTAAAAGCTAAAAACCAAAGATTCAGAAGGATATGTATTCCAGCCTTGACCTGTCTTATAAAATCATTATGAAATGAAAATAACTGTACCTGTTTAAAATAGTACTTATCAGGATTAATGTGTAAATAAAATTTAAAATATATTGTATAGAACTTAACAAATATTAACTATACTCTTCTTACTACAACACTGTAAAACAAGGGAGTCAGATGTGCCCAAAATAAAACTGTTTGCTAAGTTATGTTATGCCCATTTGTTGAAAATTCTGAAGTTGTGTAAGATAATTATGAATATTATTTTTTATTCAAATTTAGAAAGCTAACAGTAGGTACCTATTTCACTTATCAAAGCAGTGGTTTTATGAAATGAAAAATTACCATCTTGCATTCAGATGATGATTAAAAGCAACAAACTGACACATTGGATTTTACATGATACATTATGTTTTTAAATTTTGCTGAACTTTTTATTAGTCATACACTTCCTCTTTAAAAAGGTTCTCTGTGAAGTAAATGGAGTTTTACAAATGCATTCCTAATGGATTAGTTGAATAGACAAAGCCTCAAGTGCCAGTAAACTCATAGCAAATGATGGATAATCAGATTCCTTTATTTGCTTTCAGATTTTCAGACGATGCTGGTTGGTTTTTAAGAAGGCTTCTAGCAAGGGACCCAGAAGGCTAGAAAAATTTCCAGATGAAAAGGCAGCTTATTTCAGGAACTTTCACAAGGTAAGTCACATACACAGAGGTCCCTGGGGAACAACTGGGCTCTTGACAACTTGTGGAGACATCTCTTTGATGGATGAAATCTACAGAGGGAAAAATTCATGGCCAGGATAAAGTGCTCCTGTTTCAAAAATTCAAACGTTATTTTTCTTCCTTATCTTAATCATCTGCTGTAAATCCCATTGCTATACCTCTGCAAAGCAAAAGGCTCATTTTTATGGCAACTTTGCAAAATGAGATGAGTCATAACTCAACCCGATTCTTTCAAAAGTGCTGAGTGTACACTCTTCCTCTGTTCAGGTTAATTGTGCATTTGCTCCTCTGATTTAAACTATGGGCAGTATTTAGGAAATAACATTTATCAGACAAGCTATAGTGATGTTAATGACACTGTTAAAATGGCTAGGACTGGCTGTTTACTCAGCACATTAACAAAAAAAAAATGATCGTCAAGTATGCTGATAGGTGGGTGCTGTATAAATTCAAGGAATAAAATATCAGTTTTCTAATTACTAAAATTTGACCTCCAAGCATTCATAGACATATGGTATGAGCTTATCTTTGGTGATAATTTCAACTTATTCTATGAAGAACTGTGGAATTATATAGCCTGCTTATCAATGCCTGAATAAGTTTAATACATTCTGATTCCTCAATAGCAGCTTACTCAGTACTTAGAGAGAATTAGTTACCTCAGATGATATAACAAATTTGTTGTATTTCATTTTACTTGGTACTCAATTTTATTTTATCCTATTCTCTTAATTGTGTGCTATTTGATATTAATACACTATAATTCAACCATAAAATAAATAGCAATCATATAGATTGTCTTTCTGATTAGATAGTGCAAAACCAGAGTTGCTATAAATAATAATTTGAGATAGGATATCATGAAATGGCCAACATATTTCTGCCTGTTTTGGTCATAGAAGAAAGTATACACATTTAAAAAATTTTACTGGTATCATGACTCATGACGATCAGTTATGTTCTTAAATAATTTTAAAGCAGACTTATGAAGAATTACCAAGCAGTGAAATAACTATAAAGTCATGATGCTAATTTTTATGCTTTTAGAAAGAGCCTTACTATTTATCCCAGGTAGGCCTCCAAGGCATGGCAATCTTACTGTTTCAGGTTTTCAACTGCAAGTCATAGACATGTGTTTTCATTCCCAACTCACATTTTCTTTACAAGAAAAATTGTGGAAGTCTAAACACATTCTGTTTCATGAAATCCTAGTCAGAACTACGAATGGTGGTTTTAAAAACATATCCCCCATATTCTTGGGCTTTTGCATACCTGGCCCCAACTGGAGGCACTGTTGTGGGAGTTGCGTCCTTTTTAATGAAAATGGTGCCCACCATGATGATAATGGACTAAACCTAAAACTTTGTTACAGCCCTAACTAAATGCTGCTTTCTTTATAAGAGTTGCCATGGTCATGTTGTCTCTTCACAGCAACAGAAACCCTAAGACAGAATTAGTGAGTATGGCCTTGTTGGAAGAGATATGGCATTGGGCACAGGCTTTGAGAGTTTAGACTTACACCGTTTCCAGCTCACTTTTTCTGCTTTTTGCTTGGAATTCAAGACGTAAGCTTTAGTTTCTGTCTCTATCACCATGTCTCTGTTCTGTTATGATGGGCTCTAAACCCTCTGGATCGATAAACCCAAATAAACTCTTTATTCTACAAGAAATACGGTACTTTATCAAACCATTAGAAAAGTGACTAGTGCAACCTGCCTACTCAGCAGTGCCACTTCGTAACTAAAACTCTCTAGCCAGTACAAGCTTTTTCTCCCAAATAAAAGGTAAAATGATTAAGAAAACATTATTTTATGTTTGAACTTAGCCATATTTTATGTAAAAATGCATTTGCTCTAGGATTTCAACTGCTTATTTAGACTGTAATTTGAATGCAAATACATATTGGATGTCTGCTTTATTCTATTCATGGCTGGGAATGTCAGGTTGAATAAGAAAAGGCCATTGTCCTCCCAAAAGCTTAAATATTACTGCAGACAAAATGTATATACACATAATATAGCAAGGAGAGTAAGAGAACTATGCATTTTCCTTAATTTGGAATTCAAGTAAATCTTTTAGCAAAGATGACACCAGAATAATGAAAGTTGTAGTAGCAATGTCTCTAACACTTATTGCAAAGCGGTCATCACTAAAAGGTTGTATAAATCAGTTCTCCTTTCTGCTCACTTATCTTCTTTTTTTTTTTTTTTTACTTGTTTATTATTCTTATGGTCTCTTGTTTTTAATATTATTGTTACATATATATATATAACTAAATGCTGAGTTCATTTAGTGTTGCTCATATGTATTCCTGATTAAGGATAAACTTTCTGGGTTGTTCCTGAAGCAGACTGAGTCCTTCTCTCTTAGCAGCCATTAATTGCCCATAATTGTTCATCTGGGGTGGAACCTTGTTTTATTTTTGAGAATAAGTTTTACTATACAGCCAAGGCTGATTGTGAATTTAGGATCCTCTCAATTCAGATATTCAGGAGCTGGAATTACAGTCATGAATCACCTCACCTGAGACTTCACATTTTATATAATCTGATTTTTCCAACTTTAATCTCTTTTTATACTACAATGACAATCACATGTTCTTTATAGGAATTCTCAAGGATAGAGAACATGCTTGTTGTGATGTGTCTTGGAAACTGCTCATGAAATCTGTTATTTCAGTCTGACCTAGAATTCAAACTTATATTGTTATTATTACCTGACTTTCTAGACTTTGTTATGTACATAGTATTATTCTCTAAACTAGGAATACAGTGGTAAAGAAAAATTATGAAATATTACATCTGTTTACCACTGTACCTTCTAGTTTTCAATCACCTATTACTAATGACTCAGTATATGTAATAGGTCATTTTTCACTTTCTCATGACTGTATTATGAAGACTAAAGGTTTTATTACTATAAATTTTTCTTTAGTGCATAGACAAGGCTGACCCACAATTTTATCAACTGGAGACGTTCATCACAAATTTGTCTCACGTTTGACTGACTGGAAGCTGAAATGAGGAGATGTGGCTCATGCTGATCAGAGGAATGATTAGAACACAGCTCCTCGGTGCTAAGTTAGGGTCCATTTTCCTGAGGCTATGTTCCCACTCCATTGCTCAGTTTGGTTTTATTTGAACTACAGTGCTTGATGCTCCTGCTCAGCCACCTGATTATCTCACAGCCACACTCTTATATTCATTTTTTCTTCTTGTTATAGTACTAACTAACTCAAAAACAATTATATCTGCCCTTTTTCCCCTGTTAAACACCCATTTAGCTTTCATTATTCTACAATATTTTTATCACTCAAATACAGTAAGTTGTCCAAGTTCTTAAAATCATAATACCTTTAAGCAATGGAATTGTGCACATTTTACTATCAGCTTTAGTGTACTATGCATTTTTACAGGGTAACATGAGCAAATTGCATCTTTGTCTCAGAGTAATCACTATTGGGCACCCACCTGATCACAGAATCACAACTGACCCAATTTCTATGTAGTGGACATCATTTTATAGATGCTATCACATACTCTTAGTACAATATATATTCCTGAGACCACTGTGTCTAGTGTGAAAATAGGCAATATTTCATGAGATGATACAAACAGATGTTGTTACCCACACAGCGGGACAACAGAGGTACGCCACCTCCATCCCTGCTGTGACGTATGAAGGAGGTAAGACACACAACTCACTCAGGAATGTTCAGGAGGGCTTGCTCTGTCCTTGCAAAGCAATGACTGCCATGTAATCCCAGAGATGCAGAGGTAGAAAAGGAAGATCTTAGGGTCTCCCTGGCTAGCCTGCCTACTCCAACTACCCAGCCGCAGGTTTCAATGTGAGACTCTCTCCCGGAAGAGATGGAAGGGCTCTTGAGGAACAACCCTGAAGAGAGCCGACATCTGCCTACACATAAATGTGCACCACATGAGTGTGCACTGCACACTTGACTCCAGAATAAACACACGTATTGGCTTAGACCTTAAACGTTAAGACGTAATAACCAATTACTGTTTTAAAATTTTGCAACGTAGGGAAGAAAAACATTATAAATAGTTAACTATAATGAATTTGGATTCACAGATGGCAACAGTTAATTCCACCCCTGGTAATTAGAAGTTAATAGGGAATACCTGCATATCACTGTGTTTCTACAGAGCAAAATGATGGAGAAAGTGCCTTATATGGAGGAAAGTGTGTGGATGTGAGCAATAAAATTTACATTCTCATTAGATTAGGAGAGTTTGATTAGATTAGTGAAGCTAAACCTTCAAGGAAGATCTGGCACATGAAAAGATTAGCACAGACTGAGGAGCATAAAGCCTTTGCACAGAAGTTGAGGTTATATCATGTAAGCTACAGAGAGGTTTGGAAAAGCTAAAAATGTCTTCTAATTTTCTCATGTGTTCCTTTTCTTAATTCTTAAGTTTTTTAAACTAGAAAATAGCTGTTTTAACTTTCTCTAAAAGCCACAATCATGTTTAATAGCAATAAATTGAAATAATGAATTAAGTGAGCAAAATGTTTCTAACCTAACTAAATAGTTACTAAAAATAAGCCACGGATACAACTATTTCTTTCTTTCTTTCTTTTTTTTTTTTTTTTTTTTATCAATTTTAACTGTGTGCTATGCCCTGTCCAAAATAGACTTACAAGTATTAATGGTCTGTCTCATTTAGACATTTGACATGTTTACTATAAGAGAGATCTTGCTGTACAAATGAATTTTATATGAAACAGTTGTAAAATAGTATATACTTTTTAAACTTAATAGAAAAAATTTGAATTTCAAATTACTAGCTACTGAAGGATGTTATTAAAAATGCATTATCCACTGAGACAGTGGCTGTATATAATTGTCATAACAGATATTGAAAACAAATTTATCCTGGATGAACACTGAACAAGAACAATTTACATAATACCAGTTAATCTTCTAATATCATATTAGAAGTACATATATATTAGAAGTGCTCCTAACTGCTGAACCAACTTTCCAACCCCCAAAGATTTATTTTTATTTTGTACATGTTGGTGTTTTGCTTGTATGTATGTCTGTTGATCAATTGAGTGTCTGGTAACTATGGAAGCCAGAAGAGTGTGTTGAATCACTTGGACCTAGAGTTACAGATGGTTGTAAGCCTCCATATGGGAACTGAATCAAGGTCCTCTGCAAGAACAATCAGTGTTCTTAACCACTTAGCCATTTCTCCGGTGCCAGGGCAACTTGTTATAATATCCTCTGTAAGGACTTTGCAGCCAGCCCTGAAGATACCTGATAAAACAGGGTCAAATGAAAGGGGAGGAGGTCCTCCCCTATCAGTGGACTTGGAAAGGGGCAGGGAGGAGACCAGGGAGGGAGTGCGGGGTTGGGGAGGGAATGAGGGAGTGGGATACAGCTGGGACACAGAGTTAACAAAATGTAACTAAAAAGAAAAATAAAATTAAAAAAATAATATCCTCTGTAAAAGAAAAAATAGCCTAATTTCCTTCTGTACATGCAAATAATATCCTAGCATAAAAAGTGAGAAGACTGTGCCAATAGGACAATAAAGTAACAAGGTCACATTGCTCATTTCTGCTTCAGAGGATATGATACCTGTAAGAAACCAAGGAAACAATTCGTGTCAGTTGTACAAAAATTTCTGACACCAGTTTGGATAACAAAGGTAGCTTGTAACATCAACAGAGTCATTTTTCTTGATAAATCAGATACATAAAAAAATATTCAGGACCACAATTCTGTTTAGACATTGTTTTCATCATCCCTGAAGTACTTTTAAATTTCACGGATTAGATCCAATGTCTTTAATTGCCATTTCAGAATATTCTGAGTGTTTTGGGCTCTGAAAATGATCTCTGTTTTATCCATCAGTTACATCAACCTAATTGTGCAATAGCATGCATAGACAGCAGATAAAATGTTGTGTCCCAGAGAGTACATGATTCTTCGCCTTTGTGAAATGATTGAATATCCATCCATAGTCTACAACTGGAGAATACATCAGTGGGAATATGTTCTTGAATAGTACTTTCTACCTCCCTATAAATACCCACTTAGCATATTTTATTTATGAAATAAAAGTACACTGCATTTATATTAATAGCTTTACTATTTGAATTTGCTGAAGTTAATAACCCCATATAAAACAATAGTAAAATTTCATTGACCTTTGAACAATTCTTGT
Organism: Psammomys obesus; assembly: GCF_907164565.1. Taxonomy (NCBI): domain Eukaryota; kingdom Metazoa; phylum Chordata; class Mammalia; order Rodentia; family Muridae; genus Psammomys; species Psammomys obesus. The sequence goes on along the minus strand of NW_026596962.1, from coordinate 7,297,502 downwards.
TGTAATCAGAAGCAACAAAATACATTTAATGACTAGAAAATGGGTCCTTTTTAGAGTACTATAAACCTTGAGACTCAGTGAAACACATTGAGTGGCTAGCAGATGTTTGTATTCTTTTTTCCAAATGAATATGAACTTTATTAAAGCTACATACAATAAGAACAGTTATGAAATAAACAGGAAAACCATGTAAAAGTTACATTCAAAATATTCAACTCATTTGTATTGCAACCTTGAAGAAAATACTATCTATCCTATCTAGGCTAGTCTAAAATTTTGTAACTAAGTCATTCTCTATCATCTGTTGTATCCATCAACTTAGAAAAGATCCTTCTATAAATAAATGTGTTGGTATTTTGATGGGAGTTGCATTGAACCTGTAGATTGGTACATAATTATATTCTTGTGTACATTTTAAATTTAAAGTTATTACTTTTAATTATGTATATGTGCACATGAATGCAAGCACTCACCCTCACAGAAGCCAGAGATAGCATATCCTCCTGGAACTGGTGTTACAGGTGAAGCAATCCCAGCTGATGTGGATCCTGGGAACCAAACTTGAGTCCTCTGGAGGAACAGACAGTATACTGAGCCATCACTCCTAATTCCAGTCTTGTGTCTGTCCAACATTTGCTAGAACATTTTACAGCATGACTTTATAGAGATGTCATTTTTTTAATGCTTCCCATTCTTGTTTTTATTCCTAAAATAGGTCAAATGGCAGCAATCTTGGTCACATCATAGCAGTTTTTTGTTCAAAGTAAAAAAAAACATGCCCTAAACTTTGAACTTGGCTATTTAATGAGTAATCCTATGAGAAATCCTATTTCTGTCAATAAGAACCAGTATCTATAAAATAATAATCAACATAATAAGCTCAAACATAAGCCATGTATTTTGTGAAGGCCTCATGAAAACCGCATAGTCTAAGGTCACAGATCATAGAAAGACAGAAAAGTATTTTGCCAAACAGTGTTTGATCTTTTTGAAGACTGTGAATTTGATAATTCTATTCAAGAGAAAGTATGCTACTCAAGATAGTCTTCCCAGTGTTCTTGGGCTTGGCTTTTCAGATTGCTGTCAAGCCCCATATGATATTACTTTTTTGGTCCATCTGAACACAACCAAACTATAAGTAAAAGCAGTTATTGGGTCTGAACAAGGCAAACAGAGTGGTGCCATTCCTGCTGGAGCATCATCCAGTCCTCATCCTGATCTTTGAATAACCCATTCTGCAGGTGTATGTCCCCCACTCTTAGTAACCAGCTCCCAATTAAGGAGAGTGCACTAGCTCAATGGCAGGTCAGCCTTGCTCTTGACCCCATCAAATATCAGCAGCTTTGTTTTCCAAAAGCAGCTTTATAGTTTGTCACCTTGTCACTGCCTTTCCCCCAGGACTGCAGCACTGACAAAGCTTGTTGACAGGGAGGTCTCACCTGAGCAGATATCCACCTTGCCTGTGCCTGTGCATCAGTAACTGACTCAGGCTCTGGGGACATCACATGACAGAACTGCAGGGAGATTTTGCTAAAAAAATCAAAGAAAAATAAATGCAATGCTTTAAGGAGACACAAAGCAAAGAGAGATGTGTCCCTTGTTGGGGTATATATAAGATTTTCATGACTGTCTTTTAAATTTTATTTATTTTTTATAAATTACACTTGATTCACTTTGTATCCCAGGTGTAGCCCTCTCCCTCATCCTTTCCCCATCTCACCCTTCCTACCTCATGTCCTCCCATGCTCCTCACCAAGTACCCTGATAGGGGAGGTCATCCTCCTTTTCCATCTGACCTTAGCCTGTCATGTCTCATAAGGACTGGCTGCATTGTCTTACTCTGTGGCCTGGCAAGGTTGCTGCTCCTCCCTCAGGAGGTGGGGATCAAAGAGCTCTAAGATCAATAATCAATAAATGGGACCTTATGAAACTGAAAAGCTTCTGTAAAGCACTGTAAAGCTTCTGTAAAACACTGTCATCAGAACAAAATGACAGCCTGCAGACTGGTAAAGAATCTTCACCAACTCTTTATCTGACAGAGAGCTAATATATAGAATTTATAAAGAACTCAAGAAGTTAAAAAGCAACAAATCAAGTAATCCAATTAAAATATGGGGCACAGAGCTAAACGAAGAATTCTCAATAGAGGAATATTGAATGGCAGAGAAACACTTTAAAGAAATGCTCAGCATCCTTAGTCATCAGGGAAATGCAGATCAAAATGACCCTGATATTTCACCTTACATCAATCAGAATGGCTAATATCAAAAACTAAAGTGACAACACATGCTGGAGAAGTTGTGGAGAAAGGGTAACCCTCCTCCATTGCAGGTGGGAATGTAAACTTGTGCAACCACTTTGGAAATCAATCTGGTGGTTTCTCAGACAATTAGGAATGGAGCTACTTCAAGATCCAGCTATACCACTCCTAGGCATATATCCAAAATATGCTCAAGTATACAAGGACATTTGCTCAACCATGTTCATAGCAGGTTCATTTTTAATAGCCAGAATCTGGAAACAACCCAGACGTCCCTTAACGGAGGAATGGATACAGAAATTGTGGTACATTTACACAATGGACTACAACTCAGCTATTGAAAATAAGGAAATCATGAAATTTGCAGGCAAATGGTGGGAACTAGAAAATCTCATCCTAAGTGAGGTATCCCAGAAGCAAAAAGACACACATTTATACTCATTTATAATCAGATATTTAGAAATATAATATAGGATAAACATACTAAAATCTGTACACCTTAAGGAAGATAAGCAAGAAGGAGGACCATGGGTAAGATGATCAATCCTCACTAAGGAAGGTAAATGGGATGGACATTGGAAGAAGGAGAAAACAGGGAAGAGGACAGGAGCCTACCACAGAGGGCCTCTGAAAGACTCTTCCCTGCAGGGCATCAAAGTAGATGCTGAGACCCATAGCCAAACTTTGGTCAGAGTGCAGGGAATCTTCTGAAAGAAAGGGGAGATAGAAAGATCTGGAAGGTCAGGAGCTCCACAAGGAGAGCAACAGAACCAAGAAATCTGGGCAAAAGGGTCTTTTCTGAGACTGATACTCCATCCAAGGTGTTGAATGTGGTGTATGAATAGTAAATTAACAAGGAAAAGTTGTTATGTGCTCCCTAAAGAGAAAGCATACTTTCAGTATTTTCAGCTTGTGATTGGTGAATACTCAGAAGCAGAACACAGGGACATTGAGATCCGGTTTTTAGTTAATGTCATATCTAACATTACCACATCCATAATGACTCATTTCTAGATTTTTATCATAAATGTGGTATAGTACCTGAAATATTTCATGTTGACCAAATATATCACAGATAAATATTGTGTTTACTGGTACTGAATGTGCTGGAATATTTATAAAGTAATGAGTCAGAGCACGTGATGTCTGTCACAAGTGCTGTAAGAATGGAATTTCACTGATTTTTTTTTTTTTTGGAACACATTCGTTTTTATCTGAGAAAAAGAGTTCAGTTTAAAGAAAGATACTAGGAAACTGATGCAAACAAAGTTGTTGAAAAGGCAACAATAATATTTCAATGGAAATTTTGTCAGGAAGTTATTGAAGCATGTGAAGTAAGAAGTGTGTTAATCACTTCACTGTGTGAATTGATGCAAATATTAAAATTATTATTATGAAAGTTTGGGAATCAAATATAGACACAATGACATTTATTAACTGAAATAATAATTATAATGAGAAGAAATAATAAAACTCCCATACATTCTTATTGCAAAATAATGTTTTCTAACCTAACAAAAGTTTATAAAACTTATAAACTTTTATTATTTTATATTATTTTCAGGAAATAAAAACATTTTCTTAATTGAAAAAATCATTAAAGATTAGTAAATTACAAGAATAGTATTTATTGAAAAAATGAATGATAAGAATATGATTTATCTGTTAACTTAAATCTTTTTTAATCTAAAAATGAACATTCTTAGTTTTTTTTTAAGAGGCAATTAAGTTTATCATGAGAGATTTTAAGCACTTAGGTGGATAGATATCTTCTCTTGTAATGAAGTGGATTTCTAAGAGCTGCTTTTTAGTAATTTTAATAATTATACTTGTCGCAAGATGGCGGCGCCAGGAGGACTCTCATTCTGAGCAGCAGCAGCAGGATCAGCACAGTGACCAGCAATCAGAACTCACGGCCATAAAACACAGTCATTGTGTTTCCCAGGTGAGAGGATACCCCACAGTGGGGGATTCAATCAGCATTTAACTCACCCAGCTAAACCGCAGAAGAGATCCCAGTTCTGCCAGATGCTTGGCTGCCAGCCTCCAGCCCCAGCCCCAGCCCAGAGCCACAAGCCAATGTCTCTGGTCATGGTCCCAGACTTAACCATGCGCACCACACTATCAGAGACTGGAATTTTCAGTCGAGAGATAACCCCACGGTACAGGAAACGATTGGGACTGACCTTAGTACACCCAGATATCCCCTGGAAAAGACTCAGGTTCCACAGGTGTCCCAGGAGCCAGCCCGGAGCCAGAGCCGGGGACCCAGGCTCCTGCACAAAACCCTGCCTGCCTGCACGCCTGATTCGCCACCTGAGATAGAACTGTGGGCACCAGGGCACCAGTGAATGAGTTTCACTGTCCGGTGCAAACACGCAGGGAGGGAAACGGCTGGTCTGATCTCAGAGCACTCAGCCGACACCCCAGACCTGAAAAGGTCTCAGAAAAATTACCCAGTTTAGGCAGACACCCAGGCTCCCAAAGGCCAGAAAGGCAGACACAGGCAGTTTCTGCGCACCAGACAGCTGGCGGAGACTGAGCCGCCATCACTCAGCTATGCTCCAGACACAGGCAGTTTCTGCGGCCAGCCAGCTGGCTGAGACTAAGTAGTGTGCACCAGGGCAAAAAAAGAGACTGGGAGTCCCTGTCTCCAGAGAATCCACAGGGAAGGAAGGAAACTGTACTGACTTAAATCACCTAATCCTTCCCTGGAAAAAGACTAGCAGAAAGGCGGGGCTGAGCCACCATCACTCAGCTGTGCTCCAGACACAGGAACAAACAGTTTGCTGCGTGCCAGATGTCCAACTGGGTCACAGCAGCTGATCATTAAATTTACAACAAGAAACCCAGAAACAGAGCAGCTGTCCTCAGGACTTCCCTGGGTGAGAGGAGAACCCTCTCGACTAACAAAGACCACAGTTACCACTCAGGTCTCTATCCCTGAGGTGAGCAGCAGCAACTCCTGAAAAAACGCCAGCCATCCAGGGACTATACCCCAAAAGCTGAGAAGATATCCTTCAGGAAAAACCAGCTTTCTGCAAAGGGGATTCTTTCCACCACAGGATCCCCAGGAACCACCAGAAAATAACCCCAAACATCTAAGATAGCACAATGGGTAGAGGCCAGGGTAAAAGCTCAAGCAACAAAGACAGAGCAATATGGCATCTCCAGAACCCAGTTACCCAGGGGCAAGTAGCCCTGGACACCCCAGCATAACTGAAATCAAAGAATATGACCTAACAACTATGCTCATGAAGATGATAACAGAGGAAACAAATAAATACATAAAGACATAGAGGAAGATAAACTCAAACAGAATATTTCCATCCATAAAGAAATAGAGGAAGCTGCAGCCAAACAGTTTATGGCCTTTAGAAAGGAAATGCTTAAAGCACTGAATGAAATAAAACAGAGTTGAAGGAACTAAAAGAAAAACAGGAAACTACAATCAGACAGGTGAAGGAAGTAAACAAAACAACTCAAGACCTGAAGATAGAATTGGAAAAATTAAAGAAAACACAAATGGAAGAAATAATGGAGAGGAAGAATCTAGGGGAAGAAAACAGGAACTACAGACGTAAGCATAACCAACAGACTACAAGAGATAGAAGAAAGAATCTCAGGTGTAGAAGATAAAATGGAAGAAATCAATGTACCTGTCAAAGAAAATGTTAAATCCAAAAAATTCCTGACACAAACGATCCAAGAAATCCAAGACAATATGAAAAGACAAAACCTAAGAACAATAGGTATAGAGGAAAAAGAATCTTAGTGTCTGCTTTGAAACACTGCTAGGTAGAGTCTTTCAGATGCCTTTTGTGGTAGACTCCTGTCATAAGTTCAATGCACATCCCATTTGTCTTTCTAAATGAGGATTAATCACCTTCGCCTGTGTCCACTTTCTTGATTATCTCCTTTAGGTGTGTAGATTTCATTATGTTTATCATATCTTGTAGGTCTATATAAGCGAGTATATACCAAGTTTGTCTTTCTCCTTCTGGGATACTTCACTCAGAATGATCTTTTCTAGATCCCACCACTTGCCTGAAAATTTCATGATTTCCTCCTTTTTGATTGCTGAGTAGTATTCCATTGTGTAAAAATACCACAATTTCTGTATCCATTCTTCCGTTGATGGACATCTGGGTTGTTTCCAAGTTCTGGCTATTACAAATAAAGCTGCTATGAACATGGTTGAACAAATGTCCTTGTTGTGTACTTGAACAAATTTTGGGTATATACCTAGGAGTGGTATAGCTGGGTCTTGAGGTAGCACTACTCCTAGTTGGCTGAGAAAGCGCCAGATTGACTTCCAAAGTGGTTGAACCAGTTTACATTCCCACCAGCAATGGAGGAGGGTTCCCTTTTCTCCACAACCTCTCCAGCATGTGCTATCACTTGAGTTTTTCATCTTGGCCATTCTGATGGGTGTAAGGTGATATCTCAGGGTCGTTTTGATTTGCATTTCCCTAATGGCTAATGAGGTTGAGCATTTCTTTAAGTGTTTCTCTGCCATTCGACGTTCCTCTTTCGAGAATTCTCTGTTTAGCTCTGTTCCCCATTTTTTAAGTGGATTACTTGGTTTGTTGCTTTTCAGACTCCCTTCTCCAAGGCCCAGAAAATATTTTCAAGTTAAAGGAGAGTTAAAATCCCCAAGTTAAAGGGGAGGCCATTAAAAATACATGAGGCCTACAGAACACCTGAAAAATTTGACCAGAAAAGAAAATCCTCCTGCCACACAATAATCAAAACAGTAAGTACAGAACAAAGAAAAAATACTAAAAGCTGCAAGGGAAAAAGGCCAAGTAACATATAATGGCAAACCCAGTAGAATCATACATGACTTTTCAACAGAGACTATGAAAGCCAGAAGGGCCTGGACGAATATCATGCATACCCTAAGAGAACACAGAGGTCAGCCCAGGCTACTATACCCCGCAAAATGGAGGAAACAAGATATTCAATGACAAAAACAAATTTCAACAATACCTACAAACAAATCCAGCATTACAGAAGACACTGGAAGGGAACATACAACCCCCCAAAATTAGCTTCTTTCAAGAAAACACAGGAAATAATTAAACTTACTACAGTAAAACAAAAAGCAACCAAGCACACAACCTGATGACCACAGCCAACATCAAAATCAAGGGATCTAACAGCCACTGGTCATTAATCTCTCTCAACATCAATGGACTCAACTCTCCAATAAAAAGACACAGATTAACAAGTTGGATACTTAAACAAAACCCAGCAATCTGTTGCATACAAGAAACACACCTAAGACACAAAGATAGACATTGCCTGAGGGTAAAGGGTTGGAAGACGACTTTCCAAGCAAACAGACCCAAGAAGCAAGCAGGAGTAGCCATTCTAATTTCTGATAAAAATAGACTTTCAACCAAAATTAATAAAAAGAGATGGGGAAGGACACTTTATACTCATCAAAGGAAAATTCCACCAGGAAGACATCACAATCCTGAATATCTATGCCCCAAATACAAGAGCACCCACGTTTGTTAAAGAAACATTGATAAAATTTAAACCACATATAGATCCCCACACATTGATAGTGGGAGACTTCAACACCCCACTCTCAACAAAGGACAGGTCAACAAAACAGAAATTAAACAAAGACACAATGTCTCTGACAGAGGTCATGAATCAAATGGACCTAACAGACATTTACGGAACTTTACACATAAACACAAAAGACTTTCCCTTCTTCTCAGCACCTTATTGAACCTTCTCCAAAATAGACCATATAGTTGGTCACAAAGCAAGCCTCAACAGATACAAGAAGATTGAAATAATCCCTTGTATCTTGTCTGATCACCATGGAATAAAGCTGGACCTCAACAATAACAGAAATAGCAAAAAGCCTATACACACATGGAAACTGAACAACTTGTTACTAAATGACAGCTGGGTCAGGAAAGAAATAAAGAAAAAAATTAAACTATTTCTAGAAATCAATGAAAATGAAGACACAACATACCCAAACTTGTGGGACACAATGAAAGCAGTGCTAAGAGGAAAGTTCATAGCACTAGGTGCCTTCAAGAAGAAATTTGAGACAGCTCATTCAAGCAACTTAATGGCTCACTTAAAAACCCTAGAAAAAGAAGAAGCAGACACACCAAGAAGGAGTAGATGGCTGGAAATAATCAAACTCAGGGCTGAAATCAATCAATTGGAAACAAATAAAACAATTTCAAAGAATCACTGAAACCAAGAGCTGGTTCTTTGAGAAAATCAACACGATCAACAAACCCTTAACCAAGCTAACTAAAAGGCAGAGAGACACCACCCAAATCAACAAAATCAGAAATGAAAAGGGGGACATAACTATAGACACTGAGGAAATCCAAACAATCATTAGGACTTACTTCAAAAGTCTATATGCCACAAAATTTGAAAATCTGAATGAAATGAACAATTTTCTTGATCAATTTGACTTACCAAAGCTGAACCAGAACCAGGTAAATCAACTAAATAGTCCCATATCCCCCAAAGAAATAGAAGCAGTCATCAAAAGTCTCCCATCCAAAAAAAGCCCAGGACCAGATGGCTTCAGCGCAGAATTCTACCAGACCTTCAAAGAAGAGCTAACTCCAATTCTCTTCAAACTATTCCACAAAATAGAAACAGAAGGAACATTACCAAACTCATTCCATGAAGCCACAATCACCTTGGTACCTAAACCTCACAAAGACTCAACAAAGAAAGAGAATTTCAGGCCAATTTCCCTTATGAACATTGATGCAAAAATATTTGACAAAATACTTGCAAACCAAATCCAAGAACACATCAAAGATATCCACTGTGACCAAGTAGGCTTTATCCCAGGTATGCAGGGGTGGTTCAACATATGGTAATCCATCAATGTAATCCACCATATTAACAAACTGAAAGAAAAAAAACTACATGATAATCTCCCTAGATGCTGAAAAAGCATTTGACAAAATCCAACATCCATTAATGTTTAAAGTATTGGAAAGATCAGGGATACAAGGCACATATCTAAACATAGTAAAGGCGATATACAGCAAGACTATAGCCAACATCAAACTAAACGGAGAGAAACTTAAAGCAATCCCACTAAAATCAGAGACAAGGCAAGGCTGCCCACTCTCCCCATATCTCTTCAACATAGTGCTGGAAGTCCTTGCTAGAGCAATAAGGCAGTTGAAGGAGATCAAGGGGATACAGATTGGAAAAGAAGAAGCCAAATTATCACTATTTGCAGATGATATGATAGTATACGTGAGTGACCCCAAAAACTCCATCAGAGAACTCCTACAGCTGATAAACACCTTCAGCAAAGTGGCAGGGATACAAAATTAACTCAAAAAAATCAGTAGCCCTCCTGTATACAAAAGACAAAAGGGTTGAGAAAGAAATTGGGGAAACAACACACTTCACAATAACCACAAATGACATAAGGTACCTCGGGGTAACCCTAACCAAGGAAGTCAAAGACTTGTATGAAAAATATTTCAAGTCTCTGAAGAAAGAATTAGAAGAAGATATGAGAAGATGGAAAGATCTCCTATGCTCATGCCTTGGCAGGATTAACATAGTAAAAATGGCCATTTTACCAAAAGCAATCTACAGATTCAATGCAATTCCCATCAAATTACCAACACAATTCTTTACAGACCTGGAAAGAATAATTCTCAACTTCATATGGATTAACGCGAAACCCAGAATTGCTAAAACAATCCTCTACAATAAAAGATCTTTTGGAGGTATCTCCATCCCTGATCCTAAGTTGTACTATAGAGCAACAGTTATAAAAACTGCATGGTACTGGCATAGAAACAGAATGGTGGATCAATGGAACCGAACAGAAGACCCAGAAATAAACCCACACACTTATGGACACCTGATCTGTGACAAAGACGCCAAAACCATACAATGGAAAAAAGATAGCATCTTCAACAAATGGTGCTGGTCCAACTGGATGCCTACATGTAGAAAAATGAAAATAGATCCATACTTATCACCCCGCACAAACTGAAGTCCAGGTGGATCAAAGACCTCAACATAAAACCAGACACATGAAATCGGCTAGAAAAAAAAAGTAGGGAATACCCTAGAACTCATTGGTACAGGAGACAACTTCCTGAACAGAACACCAACAGCACATGCTCTAAGAGCAACAATCAATAAATGGGACCTCATGAAACTGAAATGCTTTTGTAAAGCAAAGCACACCGCCATCCAAACAAAACGAGTGCCTACAGATTGGGAAAGAATCTTCACCAACCCTTTATCTGACAGAGGACTCATATCCAGTATATATAAAGAACTAAACAAACTGAAAAGCAGCAAACCAAGTAATCCACTTAAAAAATGGGGAACAGAGGTAAACAGAGAATTCTCAATGGAGCAATATCGAATGGCAGAGAAGCACTTAAAGAAATGCTCAACCTCATTAGCCATTAGGGAAATGCAAATCAAAACAACCCTGAGATTTCACCTTACACCCATCAGAATGGCCAAGATGAAAAACTCAAGTGACAACACATGCTGGAGAGGTTGTGGAGAAAGGGGAACCCTTCTCCACTGCTGGTGGGAATATAAACTTGTACAACCACTCTGGAAAGCAATCTGGCACTTTCTCAGACAACTAGCAATATCACTTCCTCAAGATCCAGCCATACCACTCCTAGGCATATATCCAAAAGAGGCTCAAGTACACACACACAAAAAAAAGCTCAGCCATGTTTGTAGCAGCTTTATTTGTAATAGCCAGAAGCTGGAAACAGCCCAGATGCCCCTCAACTGAAGAATGGATGCAGAAATTGTGGTACATCTATACAATGGAGTATTACTCAGCAATGAAAAATAAGGAAATCTTGAAATTTGCAGGTAAATGTTGGGACCTGGTAAGGATCATCCTGAGTGAGCTGTCCCAGAAGCAAATAGACACACACGGTATATACTCACTCATATAGACATACAATGTAGGACAAACCCACTAAAAGCTATGCATCTAAAGAAACTAAGCAAGAGAGAGGACCCTAACTAAAATGTTCAATCCCCACCTGAAAGGCAAAGAGGATGGACATCAGAAGAAGAAGAAAACAGGAAACAACCTAGAAACCTGCTATAGAGGGCCTCTGAAAGCCAGAAGAAGAAAAGAGGAAACAAACTAGGAACCTACCACAGAGGGCCTCTGAAAGCCTCTGCAGTATAGACTGTCAAAGCAGATGCTGAGCCTGATGGCCAACTGTCGGGCAGAGTGAATGGAATTTTATGTAAGAAGTGGGAAATAGTAAGAGCTGGAGAGGACAGGAACTCCACCAGGAGAGCAACAGGAAAAGATAATTTGAACACAGGGAACTTCCCAGAGCCTCATACTCCAACCAAGGACTATTCATGGAGATAACCTAGAACCCCTGCACAGATGTAGCCCATGGCAGGTCAGTGTCCAAGTGGGTTACCTAGTAATGGGAAGATGGACTGCGTCTGACATAATCTGATTGGCCTGCTCTTTGATCACCTCCCCCTGAGGGGGTAGCAGCCTTACCAGGCCACAGAAGGGGATAATGCAGCCACTTTTGATGAGAACTTATAGACTAAGATCAGAAAGAAGAGGAGAACCTCCCCTATCAGTGGACTTGGGGAGGGGCATGCATGCAGAAACGGGAGGGAGGATGGGATCCAGAGGGGAGGCAGAGGGGCTTATGGGGGGATACAAAATAAATAAAGTGTAATTAATAAAAAATAAAAAAGTTAAAAAAAATTATTATACTTGTCACCTAATCATGTACAAGTAATGTACACCCACTTTTTAAAAGCAAAATTGATATTACATTTTGATATACAATTTAATTTTCCAATTAAATTTAATTTATACAATTAAATTTATTGTATAAATTTATTAAATTTAATTATTAAATTTATTTATTAAATTTAATTTATTAAATTATACAATTTAATTTATCTTTGTCTAAAGCAAAGATATATAACATAAATAATATGATTAACCATAAATTATGTAATTGGTATTAATTTATTTATTCTAAATACCATTATGCATGTAAGTAAAGTCATTCCAAAACTCAAAGGGTTGTTGAGAGAAAATATCATCTTTGTTCAAGCATATAACAAAAGACAAAATGGCCGAGAAAGAAATTAGGGAAACAACACCCTTCACAATAGCCACTAACCACATAAAGTACCTTGGGGTGACACTAACCAAGCAAGTGAAAGACCTGTTTGAGAAAAACTTCAAGTCTCTGAAGAAAGAAATTGAAGAAGATCTCAGAAGATGGAAAGATCTCCCGTGCTCATGGAATGGTAGGATTAACATTGTGAAAATGGCCATCCTGCCAAAAGCAATCTACAGATTCAATGCAATTCCCATCAAAATACCAACTCAATTCTTTACAGACCTTAAAAAAAAGATTCTCAGCTTCATATGGAGAAACAAAACACCCAGAATCTCCAAAACGATCCTGTACAACAACAGATCATCTGAAGGTATCTCCATCCCCGATCTCAAGTTGTACTACAGAGCAATAGTAATAAAAACTGCATGGTATTGGCATAAAAACAGAAAGGAGGATCAATGGAACCTCATAGAAGACCCAGAAATAAACCCACACACCTATGAATACTCGATATTTGACAAAGAAGCCAAAACCATTCAATGGAAAAAAGACAGCATCTTCAACAAATGGTGCTGGTCCAACTGGATGTCCACCTGCAGAAAAATGAAAATAGATCTATATTTATCACCCTGCACTAAACTAAAGTCCAAGTGGATCAAAGACCTCAACATAAAACCAGATACTCTAAATCTGTTAGAAGAAAAAGTGGGGAACAGCCTAGAACTCATTGGCACAGGAGACAACTTCCTGAACAGAACACCAACAGCACAGGCTCTAAGAGCAACAATCAATAAATGGGACCTCATGAAACTGAAAAGCTTCTGTAAAGCAAAGGACACTGTCATCAAAACAAAACGCCTGCCTACAGATTGGGAAAGAATCTTCACTAACCCTTTATCTGACAGAGGACTAATATCGAGTTTATACAAAGAACTAAAGAAGCTGAAAAGCAGCAAACCAAGTAATCCAATTAAAAAATGTGGAACAGAGCTAAACAGAGAATTCTCTGCAGAGGAATATCAAATGGCAGAAAAACACTTAAAGAAATGCTCATCCTCATTAGCCATCAGGGAAATGCAAATCAAAACGACCCTGAGATAAAATCTTACACCCATCAGAATGGCCAAAATGAAAAACTCAAGGGACAACACATGCTGGAGAGGTTGTGGAGAAAGGGGAACCCTCCTCCACTGCTGGTGGGAATGTAAACTGGTTCAACCACTCTGGAAATCTATCTGGCGCTTTCTAAGACAATTAGGAATAGTGCTTCCTCAAGACCCAGCTATACCACTGCTAGATATATACCCAAAGTTTGCTCAAGTACACAAAAGAGACATTTGCTCAACCATGTTTATAGCAGCTTTATTTGTAATAGCCAGAACCTGGAAACAACCCAGATGTCCATCAATGGAGGAATGGGTACAGAAATTGTGGTATTTTTACACAATCGAATACTACTCAGCAATCAAAAAGGAGGAAATCATGAAATTTGCAGGCAAATGGTGGGACCTAGGAAAGATCATCCTGAGTGAAATATCCCAGAAGGAGAAAGACAAACACGGTATATACTCACTTATATAGACCTATAAGATATGATAAACATAATGAAATCTATACACCTAAAAAAGATAATCAAGAGAGCGGACATGGGGTAAGATTATCAATACTCATTTTGAAAGACAGATGGGATGCACACTAAACATTGACAGGAGTCTACTGAGCGCATTTGAAAAACTCTAACTAGCAGTGTTTTCAAAGCAAAGACTCATGACCAAACTTTTGGCAGAGTACAGGGAATCATAAGAAAGAAGGGGAGTTAGTCTGATGAGGAAAGGATAGGAGCTCCACAAGGACCAAACATATCTGGGCACAGGGTCTTTTCTGAGACTGACATGCAACCAAGGACCATGTATGAATGTAACCTAGAACCTCTGCTCAGATGTAGCCTGTGGTAACTCAGTAACCAATTGGTTTCCCATAGTAAGGGGAACAAGGACTATTTCTAACAGGAACTCAATGACTGGCTTTTTGGCCTCCCCACCCCCCAAGGGAGGAGCAGTCCTGTTAGGCCACAGAGGAGAGCTTTGCAGCCAGTCCTGAAGATACCTGATAAAACAGGATCAGATGAATGGGGAGGAGGTCCCCCTATCAGTGGACTTGGCAAGGGGCACGGTGGAGATGAGGGAGGGAAGGACTGGGAGGGAATGAGGGATCGGGACATGGCTGGGATAAAGAGTTAATAAAATGTAACTGATAAAAAAAATAAAATTAAAAAAAAAAAAACAAATACCCTTAGTCTCAGTTCACTGACAGTCACAGCACAACCTAATTAGCCATTGTGGACTCTAACCGCGGGCTTCACGTGATATCTTGTCTTCTATGTATTTATAACTGTTAAAATGTCTATGCATGTTCTCCTCTGAGCAAGCATATCAAGAAAGCAAGTCATACTCTATGTTTTTTTTTTATTCAACATTATTTAAGTAAGTATGTTTTTACATGTCTGTGTCCTTCATTGTGAAGAGAAAGTGATTAAAAGCCTCTAATATGCAAATTCTGACCAGGCATGGTGGCACATAGCTATAATCCCAGTACCCGGGAGGCAGCGGCAAGCAGAGCTCAGTGAGTGTGAGGCCTAGACTAGAAAGAGAGTTCCAGGATAGCCATGACTCTGTCATACAGAGAAATACTGTCTCAAAAAAATAAACAAGCAAACAAACAAATGAAAGATAAATAAACAAATTCTGTGTTGACATCTACGTAAAGAATTAAAAATATCTGGTGTAAATGAATAGAATAACTATTATTAATTACTAAGTGTATATAATGTACAGAATTAATGAAAAGTCAAGAATGCATCTACTAGGTTGAGAAGAAATGCCAGAGAAAAGTCCCCATTAGGATCAATTTATTCTTGCACAAGTCTCTAAGAAAGTGTGATGGTTAACATTGTTGACCTGGCAGAATCTAGAACCACTTGGGGGATGAGCTATCAGGCACCACTATGGAGTACTTTAATTGATATCCAATGACCTTGTCTTAATTCTGTGCCATATAATTCTGTGAGGAATAAGGGACATATAAGGACAAACTGGACTGAGCACTGCATGCTTTCAGCTTTCATCTCTCTTTTCCTGATAATGAATGTAATATTCCATTGCTTCAATTATCTATTGCTTTGACACCCTGCTCATGATGTACTGTATCCTTGGACTGTGAATGAGAATAAAACCCCTATATTAAAACATTTAATTTCTCCAGAGTATTTTGTCACAACAACATGAAAATAAATGAAAACAGGAAGATATCCTTATGAGTCTTGAAGTATGATTCTGAATCTGACAAGAAGACATATCGAACCAGGACCTGGACCCCTTGCACAGATGTTTATCATAAGCAACTCAGTCTCCATGTGGATTCCCTAGTAAGGGGAGCAGGGGCTGTCTCTGACATGGACTCAGTGGCTGGCTCTTTGATCATCTTCCCCTGGGGGGGGAACAGACTGGCCAGGCCTTAGTGGAGGACAATGCAGCCAGTCTTGATGAGACCTGATAACTAGGGTCAGATGGAAGAGGAGAAGGACCTCCCCTATCAGTGGACTTGGAGGAAGACAATGCAGCCAGTCCTTATGAGACTAATATTTGAAAGTCAGATAGTAAGGGAGCAGGACTTCCTGTATTAGTGTACTAAGAGAGAGACAGAGGGAGAAGAGGGAAGGAAGGTGGGACTGGGAGGAGATTAGGGAGGGGCTACAGCGAGGATACAAAGTGAATAAATTGCAATAAATAATAAATCAATTTAAGAAAAAGAAGAAAAGAGAAGAGAAGAAAAAAAGAACCAGGAGTGTCAAAAAGAATGTTAAAATCCCTTAAATGACACTATTATATTCAGGAAAATTAGGATTCCCAGATTATGGAAGAAATTTATGTTTCAGATTAAAGTGAGAAAAAGATGAGACTACATTTACATAAGTAATTAAGTCATTTAAAGTCCTATGTCCTTGCTGAAGAGTGTAGTCTTAGGTTTTAAGATAATGTTAGATTGGGTTTAAGTCCCTGAGAAGAAATAATACCAATGTGGAAAGCATTGCGAACAGAATGGTGGCAGGTGGTGAGTGTGGGGCTAATGAAAACACAGTGACAATATCTCAGAAGAGAAGGAGTGAGGGTTTGAATGAGTCATGAGAGGTGAAGTTGGAGAATGTTCAGATATTAAAGTGACACAACTTTATGGCAAAGAATGCACTCACAGTAGGTCCCAGTCAGAGCTCTATGCAGAACCTTCGGTGTCTCAGTCACAAAAGGAACATAAAAGTAATCGATTGGTAAAGCAATAATTAATCCAGTTTCCCTAAACAGTAGTAGCAGTGATTTTCCCTTTCATAATCATGCTGTTGCATATATAAATAAACAAGTATACCAATTTCATTTTAATTCACTCAGGCATAGTGTGTGTAGATCTTGGAATGTGTAAGCCAATGGGAATCCTCATCTCCATGTAAGGGTGAGTGACAGACAAACTAGGGTCACTCTGAATTTGTAATCTGTCTTAATGTTTCTCAAAAATGAACCATTGAAGTTCATCTTCCATGGAAACAAATAAGTTTATTTAGAGAAAAATTGTGGAAATATGAGTTTTTGAAACAAGGACCAAATATAACTGGGCTCAGGGGTATTTTCTGAGATTGTTTCTCCAACCAAGGACCATGAATGGATATAACCTAGAACCCCTGCTCATATATAGCCCATCACAGCTCAGTTTCCAAGTAGATTCCCTAGTTAGGGGAACAGGGACTGTCTCTGACATGAACTCAGTGGCTAGCTCTTTGACACCCCTCCCCTGAGGGAGGAGCAGCATTGCTAGGCCACAGAAAAGGACATTGTAACCAGCCCTGAAGAGGCCTGATAAGCTAGGTTCAGATGGAAGGGGAGGAGGACCTCCCCCATCAGTGGACTTAGAGAGGGGCAGGAAGGAGATAAGGGAGGGAGGGTGGGATTGGGAGGGAATGATGAAGGGGGCTACAGCTGGGATACAAAGCGAATAAACTGTAATTAATATAAAAATAATAAAGAAAAAAGAAATATAAAAAAGAATGAGATTAATGAATTATTATGCTGTAAACTAAAGTGTTGATATTTTCAATTTGGTAAATTTGTGTATTTTTAATGACCAACTCAAGATGATATAAAAACGTGATGAGTAAAGCACATATGAAAATTGATCTATCCAGTTTGTTCTAGGAGAAAAAGAAAATATTTATTTTCTTATTCAGACACTTACTTCTACAACCTTAAAGAGCATTGGATAATTTTTTAACTTGTATATTTTATATTAATTTTTTATTTTTATATATTAATTACAGTTTATTCATTTTGTATTCCAGCTGTAAATCTATCCCTCTTTCTCTCCCCATCCCACTCTCCTTCCCTCATCTCCTCCCATGACCCTTTCCAAGTCCACTGATAGTAGAGGTCTTCCTCCCCTTCCATCTGACCCTAGCTAATCAGGTCTGCAACCAGTCCTGATTAGACCTAATAAGCACTGGGTAAATTATAAGCAAAATCCAATAGCAATAGCCACAGTTCACTTAAAATGCTCTTCATTTAATTTTCAGTTTCTTAACTCTATACTCACTGAGACCTTATGTACATTTACAAATACTTTATCTAAATAACACATTGCAGCTGACTGAATTCTGAAGAATAAAGGAGTATCATATTGTCATGGAATAAGACAGACATTAAGAGTTTTGCAAATATATAAGAAAAATCACATTACTGGGGATACTCATTTTACTTTTAAAACAATTCCTTTTATTTTTAAATACCATTTATTGCGCAAAAATAATGTTGCATGCCCTTAATCTCAACCCTGGTCAGGGGGGACAGAATAAGAAGAAGGCTGTAGATTTCTGTGAGATCAAATCCTGTAAACAGGCCAGTCAGAAGTACATGGGGAGACATTGTCTACAATAAATGAATACATATTAAAAAGTAAAAATAAAAATGAAATCAACCCAAACAGGTGTGCATGGACCTTCTGAATCTCAAATCCACACCACACTCTGTGACAGGACTAAGGCATACTATCACTAGGTCACAAATTGAAGGAATAAAATACTCTGAGTTCATATTTTTGGTTAGTTGGAAATGGGCACTGCCATGCTCTTCACAACATTTCCAGAACAAACAAACATGATTTGGGAAAAATAAATATCATTTCTTCACCATAAAATGAAAGTGCTACTACTTTTAAACATATAAATAAGGAACTTTAGATTTTTAATTTTTTTTGATCGAGTCAACTTACCAAAGCTGAATCAAGACCAGGTAAATCAATTAAATAGTCCTATATCCCCTAAGGAAATAGAAGTTGTCATCAAGTCTCCCATCCAAAAAAAGCGCAGGACCAGATGGTTTCAGCACACAATTCTACCAGACCTTTAAAGAAGAGCTAACTCCAATTCTCTTCAAACTCTCCCACAAAATAGAAACAGAAGGAACACTACCAAACTCAGTCGATGAAGCCACAGTCATCTTGGTACCTAAACGTCACAAAGACCCAACAAAGAAAGAGAATTTCAGGCCAATCTCCCTTATAAACATTGATGCAAAAATACTTAACAAAATATTTGCAAACTGAATCCAAGAACACATCAAAGATATCCACTATGACTAAGTAGTCATCATCCTAGGTATGCAGGGGTGGTTCACTATAAGGAAATCCATCAATGTAATCCACCATATAAACAAACTGAAAGAAAAATAAAACATGAAAATCTCCTTAGATGCTGAAAAAGCATTTGACAAAATCCAACATCCATTTATATTTAAAGTATTGGAGAGATCAGGGATACAAGGCATATACCTAAACACAGTAAAGGCAATATACAGCAAGCCTATAGCCAATATCAAACTCAATGGAGAGAAACTTAAAGCAACCCCACTGAAATCAGGGACAAGGCAAGGCTGCCCACTCTCTCCATATCTCTTCAACATAGTTCCGGAAGTCTTTGCTAAAGCAATAAGACAATTGAAGGAGATCAAGGTGATACAAATCAGAAAGGAAGAAGTCAAAATATCAGTATTTGCAGATGATATGATAGTATACTTGAGTGACCTCAAAAATTTTACCAGGGAACTCCTACAGCTGATAAACACCTTCAGCAAAGTGGCCAGATACAAAATTAACTCTAAAAAAATCAGTAGCCCTCTGGTATACAAAAGACAAAAGGGCTGAGGAAGAAATTAGGGAAACAGCACCCTTCACAATAGCCACAAAGGACATAAAGTACCTTGGTGTGAACCTAACCAAGCAAGTCAAACACTTGTATGAAAAACAAAACCAAACAAAACAAAACAAAAAAAAAACTTCCAGTCTCTGAAGAAAGAATGAGAAGTTATCAGAAGATGGAAAGATCTCCCATGCTCATGGTTTGGCAGGATTAACATAGTAAAAATGGCCATTTTACGAAAAGCAATCTACAGATTCAATGCTATTCCCATCAAATTACTAACACAATTCTTTACAGACCTGGAAAGAAAAATTCTCAACTTCATATGGAATAACAAGAAACTGAGAATTGCTAAAACAATCCTCTACAATAAAAGATCTTCTGGAGGTATCTCCATCCCTGATCTCAAGCTGTACTATAGAGCAACAGTTATAAAAACTGCATGATACTGGCATATAAACAGAATGGTGGATAAATGGAACTGAATAGAAGACCCATAAATAAACCCACACACTTATGGACACCTGAATTTTGACAAAGATGCCAAAATCATACAATGGAAAAAAGCATGTTCAACAAATGGTGCTGGTCTAACTGGATGTCTACATGTAGAAAATGCATATAGATCCATACTTATCACCGTGCACAAAGCTAAAGTCCAAGGGGATCAAAGACCTCAACATAAAACCAGACACATTAAATCGGTTAGAAGAAAAAGTGGGGAAGACCCTAGAACTCATTGGTACAGGAGACAACTTCCTGAACAGAACACCAACAGCACAGGCTCTAAGAGCAACAATCAATAAATGGGACCTCATGAAACTGAAAAGCTTCTGTAAAGCAAAAGACACTGTTGTCAGAACAAAACGACAGGCAACAGACTGGGAAAGGTTCTTCACTAACCTTATTTATGAGAGAGGGCTAATATCCATTATATATAAAGAACTAAAGAAGTTAAACAGCAAAAAATCAAGTAATCCAATTAAAAAATGTGGAACAGAGCTAAACAGAGATTTCTCGATTGAGGAATATCAAATGGCAGAGAAACACTTAAAGAAATGCTCAATGTCATTAGCTATCAGAGAAATGCAAATCAAAGGACCCTGAGATTTCACCTTATGCCCACCAGAATGGCCAAGATAAAAAACTCAAGTGACAACACATGCTGGAGAGTGTGGAGAAAGCAGAATCCTCCTGCACTGCTGGTGGAATGTAAACTTGTACAACCACTCTGGGAATCAGACAACTAGGCACTTTCTCAGACAATCAAGAATAGTGCTTCCTCAAGATCCAGCTATACCACTCCTAGGCATATATCCAAAAAGCCTCAAGAACACAATAAGGACATTTGCTCAACCATGTTTGTAGCAGCTTTATTTGTAATAGTCAGAAACTGGAAACAACCCATATGCCCCTCAACTGAGGAATGGATACAGAAATTGTGGTACATCTACACAATGGAGTACTACTCAGCAATTAAAAACAATATGCAGGTAAATGGTGGGAATTGGAAAAGGTCATCCTGAGTGAGCTATCCCAGAAGAAGAAAGACACACACGGTATATACTCACTCATATAGACACATAATATAGGATAAACCTACTAAAATCTGTATACCTAAAGAAACTAATCAAGAGGGAGGACTCTGGCTAAAATGCTCAATCCCCATCCATAAAGGCAAAGAGGATGTACATTAGAAGAAGGAGAAAACAGGGAACAAGTTAGGAGCCTGCCACTGTTTGCCTCTGAAAGGCTCTACCCTTGCAGACTATCAAAGCAGATGCTGAGACTTATGGCCAACCTTTGGGTAGAGTGCAGGGAATCTTATGAAAGAAGTGGGAAATAGTAAGACATGGAGAGGACAGGAGGTCCACAAGGAGAGCAACAGAACCGAAAAATCTGAGCACAGGGGTCTTTCCTGAGACTGATACTCCAAACAAGGACTATGCATGGAGATAGCCTAGAACCCCTGCACAGATGTAGCCCATAGTAGTTCAGTGTCCAAGTGGGTTCCATAGTAATGGGAACAGGGACTGCCTCTGACATGAACCGATTGGCCTGCTCTTTGATCATCTCCCCCTGAGGGGGAAGCAGCCTTACCAGGCCACAGAGAAGACAATGCAGCCACTCCTGATGAAACCTAATAGACTAGGATCAGAAGGAAGGAAAAGAAGACCTCCCCTAACAGTGGACTTGGGGAAGGGCATACGTGGAAAAGGAGGAGGAAGGGAGGGATTGGGAAGGAAGGAAGGAGGGAGCTACAGGGGGGATACAATGTGAATGAAATGTAATTAATAAAAAATTAAAAATTAAAAAATCAAAAATAAAAGCACAGAGTATGAATCTTACCTATAAATTTATTGTAAACAATAAATAAATTTAATTAATGATACTAAAAAAAATAAGGAGCTTTAAGATCAAATATGTACTATAATATCATATATATTTATATATAAATAAGCATTAATTTTGATGAATAGGTAAAATTTGAAACTGTCTTTCTTTTCCACTCCTTATTTACACCCCAAGTGACATCCTGTGATGTTGCCACCCAAGAACTCACATACTAAATATGTAGGGGTGAATTGGAGAAGAGGGAATAAGGGTAAGATTTGGTCATACTGTGTTCATGCATAAAATTCTCACACAATAAAAAATAACAGAAATCTTCTCCAGAGCCTTTATCTCACTATTGTGTTTTTGATTATTATATTTATTAGTGTATGTGTGTGTGTGTGTGTATGTATACATGAGTGTAGTGCCCATAGAGGGCAAAAGGCGGTCTTGGATTCCCCAGAAGCTGGCATTATTAGAGTTTGTGACCCTTCTAATGTGGGCTCTGTTAATCAAAGTTGGGTATTCTTTAAAAGAATTACGCACTCTCTTCTGTATATCCCTAGAGAAAAGGTTATCTTTCATCTTTGACATTTGTGTATGTAAGCTCACGAATTACTTAATGATAAACTCCTAAATGACAGTACAATAACATCAGTAACCAAAAATCCTTCACTTATGTTTCAGTGTCTTGTACTTCACAAACCTAAATATTTTACATTGTTGGCCAATACACCTGCTGCCTGAGACCTAAGTAGCTTAAATTATTTTAGTTCCATGTTAACGTCATGTTTATTTCATTTACTTTAATGTTTTGATTAAAAAATGTAAGCACTATGATATTCTGTTATAGAAATGTAAAAAAAAAACAATTTTCAAAAATACATATAAAAATTTTAAATTAAAAAATTTTAGAATTGAAAACTCCATGATTTCACAATTTTAATTGTTTTATGTTGCATTGATAGTTTTTAGAATAATAACATACATAGTTTTATTTTAAATCACTAAAAAGTATTTTAAAAGTTGTACTTCATTAAGTATATACCTTTACCTACAATATTGTAAATTTAAATAATATTGATAGCGAAAAAATGAAGACAAGAATTTAAGATTTGTTAGATTTTTTCTCTTTTTTGCTTTCGTAATTTTTATTTTTATATTAATTACAGTTTATTTACTTCGTATCCCAGATGTAGCCCCCTACCTCATTCCCTCCCAATCGCACCCTCCCTCTCTCATCTCCTCCTTGCCTCTCTCTAAGTCCATTGATAGGGTAGGTCCTCCTCCCCTTCTATCTGTCCCTCCCTAGCTTATCAGGTCTCATCCAAACTGGCTGCATTGTCTTCCTCTGTAGGAGAAAATAAAAAAAAAAAAAAAAAAAAAAAAAAACAGGACAGGAGCCTACCACAGAGGGCCTCTGGCAGACTCTACCTAGCAGTGTATTAAAGCAGATGCTGAGACTCATAACCAAATCTTGGGCAGAGTGCAGGGAATCATACGAAAGAAGGGGGAATTAGTAAGACCTGGATAGGACAAGAGCTCCACAAGGAGAGCAGCAGAACCAAAATATCTGGGCACAGGTGTATCTTCTGAGACTGATTCTCCAACAAAGGACCATGTTTGGTTGTAACCTAGATCCCCTGCTCAGATGTAGCCCATGGCAGCTCAGTCTCCAAGTGGGTACCCTACTAAGGGGAACAAGAACTGTTTCTGACATGAACTCAGTGGCTGGCTCTTTGATCTCCCCCTGCCAAAGGGAGAATTTATTAGATCTTAACCTAAATAGTTAAGATTGAGATTCTTTTAGAAATCAAATTTTATATTTCTCATTGGTGTTTTTCTTTCCTTGCCTCTCCTTAAATTCTTACATGAAAGAGGGTAAATCATCATACTGTTGATGGACAAACAAACAAACAAAAACAAAAAAACAGAAACCCTTATTTATTCCAGAAACTATAAAAACGGTCTGCTTGCAGATGCTCTCTGTGTTTCTAAATGTAAAATTTCCAGGAGAGGAAGCCTCTGTTTGAACTCTATCAGTTGTCAGATTGCCTGAGGCTCTGATAATAGGCATTCCTTAGTGCCTAAGACATATCTCAAATGCATCTATCATATTAGGTTTTTGATTTTTGCTATGGTGATAAAAAATAAAGTCCATAATATCTGCTATGGTATTAGCCTACATTTGTAAATAAAAATGTTTGTGAAAGGCTCCTGACATGATTGGGTTTTTATATAATTTGCTTAGTATGTATAAACATTTTATATAACTCTGCAACAGTACATGACATTTATTCTCACATTTTACATTAATTCTTAAGAAACACGTATTCATTCTTTTTAGACTCAGTTGGACAATATTATTTGTTTAGGTGGAGCTAATAATGTCTGGAAATAATATCTCTTTTCAAATATAACTTCAATTTATTTTCTTAGAGGAAAATTGGTTTTAAACACAACTTCAGTCAATTATCCAATCATTTAAAAATTAAAGAGCTATACTACATATTTGAGAACATGCTTTGGTGTGCTTGAAATATAATATGTTAGTCACTGTTCCAAAAGGGAATTTTCCTCTTTCTCCAAAGAGTGTTACTCCTCAAAAGTAATGAAATATTGGTGTGCAGTTCTTGCTTGGAAGGGAAACTACTTTCATGTAGGTGATAGATAGGAAGAAGATTTATAAGTAGATGATGGAATGTGTATGCACACATACAAATAAATGCTTATACTAATGACAATTTTATTATATCTAAAATAACTATTAATACAATTTTAATGCTTCATGTTAATCTTAAGACTACCACAAGAGAAAAGCAGACATGAACAATGTTGTATGAGAATTCTCTTGGATTTCACAGACCATGACTTGTCTGTGGTATTACAGATTGAAGCCACTAAAAGTCATCAAAGGATAGGTGAAAAGTAGAGCATAAGCCTCTTAAAATGATAACTACATAATTTTATTTTGCATATGCCATTTTATATAAGTAAAGACTTTGGTCAGGAACTGATTATTTTAACTGTGCCTAGATTATGGAATCCTGATCAATATTAGCAGTGTTATTTTCAAATATAAGGAAGAAATTATGAAATAATCTTGTGTATTGTACTTAAAGCAGAGTATGATTTATTTTAATAGTTCCAAGTTTGATAATTCTAAACTCTATTGAGTTTAATGGAGTTTAAGTTCTTAACATAATTGGATTTTTAAATTATTTGTCAAAAAATTGAAGCATGTATGATAAAATGAAAGCATTGTTAGTTATACAAGGAAGTCAAAAGAGAGGATTTTTATCAAAGAAGTTACCTTACACTGATCCCACTCTAAAGACCAGTAAGTACAGAAGTGAAATATCTATCTGTACATTAGAGCCAGTTCTGTCTCACCTGCTCACTTGGTTGTGTAGCACTGGGTAGTTATTGTAATGGCTGGTTTCATGTGTCAGCTTGACACAGAGAGGAAGGAGCTTCAGTTGAGGAAATGCCTCCAGGAGATCCAGCTGTAAGGCATTTTCTCAATTAGTGAGCAATGGGGGAGGGCCCAGCCCATGGTGAGTGATACCATCCCTGGGCTGATAGTCCTGAGTTCTAGAAGAAAGCAGGCTAAGCAGACTATAGGAAGCAAGCCAGTAAGCAGCATCCCTCCTTTGCCTCTGCATCAGGTCCTGCCTCTAAGATCCTGCCCTCTTTGGGTTCCTGTCCTGATTACCTTCACTGATGAACAGCAATGTAGAAGTAAGCCAAATATAACCCTTTCCTCAACAACTTGCTTTTTGGTCTATTGCGGGAATAGAAAGCTAACTAAGACATTTTCTGATCATCAAGTTTCTTTACTTTCTTACAGTGATGGCCCTGAGCTCATTGGGAATTCATCAAAGTTGTATAAATCAGGTTGAAGATTCTAGGCCATGGAAAGGCTCATTTCCTCATTAGTAGTGTGGCTATTAAAATATATAATAGAGGTGGAATAGTAACTAGAATATACTGTGCACATGTGCAAAACTGTCAAATAACAAAATTCATTGATAAATAAACAAAAGATCATATCATGAAGAAAAGTTCAGCATGCATCAATATCCCTCCTTAGAGTAATTTTATTTCCAAGATCCTTTAGTGCTCTTGGTATCAGAGAGCTAACAATCATTAGATGTATTTCTTTTGGGTTCGTGCTTTTGAAAATGATTGATACGCAAGTTCCAAAACTATTCTTTCACACACTAGAGGCCTGGAATGTTAAATTTTCTATTTAGCCTATAGACAGGAGTCAGATGCTGTGTTGCTTCATCTTGTCTAGAACTTGTATGATCTGAGAGTGTTCGAGAGAGACTTGTTGCTAAACCTCATCAATATTCAACAGATATTTAATGAGAACTCTCTTTGTATCAAATTGTTATTGCTTTCTGTGGATGCAGAATTAATGACAGCACAGCTTCCATGAAACTATTCTGAATTATCGTTAGACTATTTCAAATATAGCGATCAATATGAGCTCTAATCAAAACTGAAAGCCTAATAGAATACATTGTTTTCTTTTTTACTGTTTGTGGATAGAGTTATTTCAAAATTAGTACAATGACCCATTGGGAAGTGCTTAGGGGCTTATGGCAGTGATAATTGGCCATTTTGTTTAAAGCACTGTAATGTAACACATATACTATACATTAAAATAAAAGTTCTTTTCTTGTTCAAGATATAGTTCAGTGGTAGAATGTTCTCTTAGCCTTTACAAGGCTCTGGGGGCCTATCCCCAGAATTTGAAAAGTAAAAAGAAAAAATATTTTTCTCTTTCAAGGTAACTGAACTGCACAACATCAAAAATATAACCAGGCTGCCTCGAGAGACAAAGAAGCATGCAGTGGCAATTATCTTTCATGACGAAACGTCAAAGACATTTGCTTGTGAGTCAGGTAAGCAATTTCAGGCCCATCTACAGCTTGAGGAGATTGAGTTGCTTCAGAGACAACGACTCAGATAGGTGAAGCCACATGGAAGTCTGAATAGGATGGCATATTGTAATGAGAATGTGGGGTAGCAAGCTTTGCAAGAAGCTTGACATACTGATGTAATGTAGAAACACATGTGTTGGGTTTCCACTGTCTTGTCTTTGTCTGGAGCTTTGTTGCCAGGTGGCCTGTGGACTATTGGGCTTTTGTTCAACCTTTGAGAATTTATTTAACAGTACCTGGGAGATATTAAAGGTCATCTTATGATTTGTATTCTGGGTTTGGCAAAGTAGAGCTCTGAAGCATTTTCTAGTGTAATAGTAACTCTGTCATGAGAAAGCTCACCTAAGATCAGCCTGTCTCCCCAGACACTTGAGAATAGAACTTTACATAATGTATTGTTTTCATGGAATTTTGATACTATAAATCAATGTATTTTAGATTAAATTTTAGCATGCCAGTTCATAAAACATTATGACATTATGCAGACACAAGCAGTTTGTCATTTGAACCTACAGTATTTTTCATGGAGTAATCCCTGTGTTTTGTAACATATTAGTCAGTTTATTGCCTTTTAAAGACTCAGCTCAATGAAATGCTGTATTTGTTCTGTAATGGATATCTATAGAAAGGATGTCCAAAATATCTAAAGCCTTGAAAGATGTGAATTTAAAATAATAGTGAGGTTTTTAGGAAAGCTTTGATATAATTTTAAAGGATAGATATGACTTAAAGTTTATCAGTTTAATTAATACAAGAATATATTCAAAGAGCCATAAATCACTCTTTGGTTTCCTATCAGCTGGCTCTCAAATAAGGTTCAAAATATGAGAAAACATACAACATGCTTCTTTTCACCTTTTAATTTTCTAAAACATTTGTAAGAGTGCATATTCTCTGTGAATGCTCATATTCTATACATATGTATATAGTGTTGTGTGGTATGTTTTTCCAAATTGCAACATTTCCTAGGAACTGCAATATTTGCTCCAGGAGAAAAGAAAGGCTCATGAGCCTCAGGAGATAAATAAAAGCTCACCAAAGGTCGCATATAAAGGTGTGGGTGGGGAAAAAACACATCACAGGTTATTGAGGACCTCTACCCAACAGTGTGAATTGGAGTAAACAGTTGTTAGGGATGGAGACTCTCACCAGCCAAACTGGGAAAAAATTGTTCATACAGTGGAGCTGCCAATAGGCTGCATGGAGAGCTCAATGGCTGCAGTTTTGGAAGTCATCACCAATGCTAGGGTAAACTTTCTGGTGATATGGCTGCTTTTGTGTAATCCCTGCTTCTTGTGATATTCGTTCATCCTCTTATTAAAAACTGATTGGTTCACCAAATTTGACATTGCTGGAATCATTAATTTAGTCTGTCATGGGCTGCTTTTCTCGGATAAGTTAACATGTGTGTGTCTCATCTTTTCAGAAACGGTATATCACACAATACACAGACACATGTGTATGCACATACCCAGTTTCTTCCCAAAGACCCTTACTACAAAGTCTTTCTTCCTCATTACCCATGATCACTTCCTCACTCTGATAAAGTATATATGTCAAAGGGATGGAGGAAAAGTAGATATTTCTTTGTATTCTGATACTAAAGACATTTTAATGGTTTGTATTAAGTACATACTACACATGCATTCTGTGTTTGCATCATCCTATATGCCTAAACTGAAAACATCCAACTCTTTCATACCTTGATACTGGCGCATTTGTGCTCGTAAATAAGACACAGCCCCATGTGTGCATCTGAACTTTTTGGAGTCTTGACCTTGAAATGAGAAGTACAGTCTAACTCTAGAAATCAGGGCAGCAAGGAGCCCAGAGAGGAACTGTGACACCACACAGGTGGCGTCCAGGTCCTCCAGCCTGAGCATCACATCAGTACTTGAGACTCAGTACCAACAGAACATAGTTTTCTTAATGAACTGAATTTGAAGTGCATTTAAACAATCTCCGGGATGGCCATAAGAAACTAGAATTTAAAATAAAATCTCCTAAACGTCTAAGAGTATTCCCAAATATTTCCACACAAATAAGTGTTTTAAAAATAAAAACTAAAAACACATATCTTCAGGTAAGCGAATTTTTGTCCACTAATATTCATTAAATGTTAAGATCACTGAAATATTTAGGTTACGGAAATATACACAATGATGATGATCTGAGAGTGTTTCCTCTGTAGAAAATTTGAGATTGTTTTCGTGATGAAAACAAATATTTTACTGATTCTAAAGTTCTGGTGGACGATAAAAGTTGGATTTTATTAATTTGCAATTCAATTCCTGGATCCTTTCAAAAGTAATTAATTTAAAGCATAATATTATTCATTTCAAGTGTTGAATTAACAAACTAAAATTGCTAAAATTTACAGTTCTATTTTTATTCATAAATCAGATTCCACTCATAAGTAGAAAAATAGTAATAAGGTCATACTAATAATACTTGAAAAATAAAACTGGTATTATAGAGAAATATTATCTAAACCAGCAAATCATGACAAGGTCTCACAGTGTGTTATACTCATTGAATAGTTTTCTTACATGAATTAGATTTCATCATGTACTGAAGAGACATCTAATCATACATATATTAATTTAGAAACCTCAGCCTGCCTTATTATCTTGAAGAATGGCCTAGTGTGGGATTCATAAAGTGTTCTTACAATGAAGCTTAATCTATAATTAATGTTATTGGCTGTAGTTCTTTCTGGCCATATATCTGAAAGATGCTCAACCATACAACAAGGACATTTGCTCAGCTATTTTCACAGCAGCTTTATTTGTAATAACCAGAGTCTGGAGACTACTTAGATGTCCCTCAACTGAATGGATACAGAAATGGATACAGGAATGGATACAGAAGTTGTGGTACCTTCACACAATGGAATACTACTCACCTGTTAGAAACAAAGAAATCATGAAATTTTCAGGCAAATGGTGGAAACTAAAAAAGATCATCCTGAGTGAGATAACCAGAAGAAAGATATGCATGATATATACTTCCTTATAAGTAGATATTAGCCATATAACATAGGATAACCATACAACAATCTATAGATCTAAAGAAGCTAAATGACAAGGAGGGCCTTAAGGAGGATGCTTAAATCTCATTCACAAAGAAAAACAGGATAGACATGGTAGAACATAGGGAACAGGAGGGGAGCTTATCATAGATGTCCTCTAAAAGACTCCATACAGCAGGGGATAAAAGCAGATGCAGAGACTCACAACCAAACTTTGGCTAGAGCCCAGGGAGTCTTGTGGAAGATGGGGGATATTGAAGGACACAGAAGGGACATGAGCCCCACAAGGAGAACAAAATAGCTAAATAACTGTTCCTTGATCACTGACTAGGTGACCTAGCCAGTCCACAGAAAAAGAAGAGACAGGCAGACCTGATGGGACCTAATAGGCTAGGATCAGAAAGTAAGGGAGGAGGACTTCCCCTATCAGTGGACTAGAGGAGAAGGATATTGGAGGAGGAGAGAGGGAAGATGGGACCAGGAGATGAGGAAGGGAACTACAACTAGGATACAAAGTGAATAATTTGTAAAACATAAGAAGAAGAAGAAAAAAAAATACCCCCCACCTATACTCAGAATCTATAACTTGATTAACTGGGCTTTGTGGAGAACTCACTGATTCCAGGACTAAATGCCTAGTTAAGTTAAATTCAGAGCATCTTATAAAGCTAAAAATATATAGAACCTAATTAATTAATCAAAACAAACTCAAAAAGAAGCACCATTTGGGAAAATTCACAGTAGTTGAGCAGCAAAGAGTTAGAATGGGATTATTACTCATTATAAATATCATCAGATCAAGTTGATTTAAATAAATGTTTAAATGACTGAGTGGGCAGAGATAGAGAAATATTCCATGTGGAAGATCTTTAATTGGAAAGTGACATGCAATTCTGCATTTTTCAAATATGGTATATTCACTGTGACTTTATTCCAAAGAGAAGTAGGTGAGAAAGAATAACTTGGTATTGAAGGAGACTGACATTCTACCTTATCTGAGTGATCTGATAAGCATCATGGGATAAGTCCTCTGTTATAATGTGGAAAAACTGCATCATGCCTGATGGCCTTTGTCTTAGCAAAGTCCATATCAAGTGCAATGGTAAGGGGAAAAATTGAACAAATTCAAATGCTACTACATCTCTCCTTTTTTTTTTTTTCCAAATTTTATTTGTTTTTTTTTCTTTTTAAAGATTTATTTATTTATTAGTTGCAGTTTACTCACTTTGTATCTGAGCTGTATCCTCATCCCCATCCCCTCCCAATCCCACCATCCCTCCCTCTTCTTCTCCAATGCCCCTCCCCCAGTCCAATGATAGGGGAGGTCCTCTTCCCCTTCCATCTGACCCTAGTCGACCAGGTCTCATCAGGACTGGCTTCTTTGTCTTCCTCTGTGGAATGGTAAGGCCGTTCCTCCCTCAGGTAGAGGTGATCAAAGAGCCAGCCCATGAGTTCATGTCAGAGATGGTCCCTGGTCCTATTATTGGGGAACCCTCTTGGATACTGAGCTGCCTTGGGCTACTTCTGTGCAGGGGTTCTAAGTTATCTCCATGCATGGCCCGTGTTTGGAATATCAGTTTCAGAAAAGGCCCCTGTGCTAACATTTTTTGGTTCTGTTGCTCCCCTTGTGGAGCTCCTGTTCCCTCCAGGTCTTTCTATCTCTCCCTTCTTTCATAAGATTCCCTGCACTCTGCCCAAAGTTTGGCTATGAGTTGAGTCTCAGTATCTGCCTTGATACCCGGCTGGGTGGAGTTTTACAGAAACACTCTGTGATGGGCTCCTGTCCTGTTCCCTGTTTTCTCCCTCTTCCAATGTCCATTTCATTTGCCTTTCTGAATAAAGATTGAGCATCTTACCCAGGGTACTCCATCTTGCTTAGCTTCATTAGATGTATAGATTTTAGTATGATTATCCTATATTATGTGTCTAATATCCACTGATAAGTGAATATACACCATGTGTATCTTTCTGCTTCTGGGATACCTCATTCAGGATGATCTTCTCTAGATACCACCATTTGCCTGCAAATTTCATGATTTATTTGTTTTTTTTATTGCTGAGTAGTATTCCATTGTATAAATTGCCACAATTTCTATATCCATTCCTCAAATGAGGGACATCTGGATTGTTTCCAGGTTCTGGCTATTATGAATAAAGCTGCTACAAACATGGTTGAGAAAATGTCCTTGTTGTGTGCTTGAGCATATTTGGATATATGCTTAGGAGTGGTATAGCTGGGTCTTGAGGAAGCGCTATTCCTATTTGTCTGAGACAGTGCCAGATTGATTTCCAAAGTGGTTGTACAAGTTTACATTCCCACCAGCAATGGAGTAGGTTTCCTCTTTCTCCACATTCTCTCCAGCATGTGTTGTCACATGAGATTTTGATCTTAGCCATTCTGATGGGTGTCAGGTGAAATCTCAGTCATTTTGATTTGCATTTCTCTGATGACTAATGATGTTGAGCAATTCTTTATTTTTTTAATATAATTTTTATTTATTATTATTATTAATTACACTTTATTCATTTTGTATTCCCCCATAAGCCCCTCCCTCCTCCCCTCCGGGTCCCACCCTCCTCCCCTTCTTGCATGCATGCTCCTCCCCAAGTCCACTGATAGGGGAGGTCCTCCTCTCCTTCTTTCTGATCTTAGTCTATCAGTTCTCATCAGAAGTGGCTGCATTGTCAGGGTTCTAGGTTATCTCCATGAATAGTCCTTGGTTGGAGGATGAGTCTCTGGGAAGTTCCCTGTGTTCAAATTATCTTGTTCTGTTGCTCTCCTTGTGGAGACCCTGTCCTCTCCAGCTCTTACTATTTCCCACTTCTTACATAAAATTCCATTCACTCTGCCCATCAGTTAGCCATCAGGCTCAGCATCTGCTTTGACAGTCTGCACTGCAGAGGCTTTCAGAGGTCCTCTGTGGCAGGTTCTGAGGTTGTTTCCTGTTTTCTTCTGGCTTTCAGAGGCCTTCTGTAGAATGTTCCTAGGTTGTTTCCTGTTTTCTTTTTCTTCTGATGTCCATCCTCTTTGCCTTTCAGGATGGGGATTGAACATTTTAGTTAGGGTCCTTTCTTTTGCTTAGTTTGTTTAGATGTACAGATTTTTGTGGGTTTATTGTATGTTGTATGTTTATATGAGTGAGTATATACCATGTGTGTGTTTTTGCTTCTGGGACAACTCACTCAGGATGATCCTTTCTAGGTCCCACCATTTACCTGCAATTTTCATGATTTCCTTATTTTTCATTGCTGAATAATACTCCATTCTATAGATGTACCACAATTTCTGCATCCATTCTTCAGTTGAGGGGCGTCTGGGTTGTTTCCAGATTCTGGCTATTACAAATAAAGCTGCTACAAACATGGTTGAGAAAATGTCCTTTTTGTGTATTTGAGCCTCTTTTGGATATAGGCCTAGGAGTGGTATGGCTGGATCTTGAGGAAGCGCTATACCTAGTTGTTTGAGAAAGCGCCAGATTGCTTTCCAGAGTGGTTGTACAAGTTTACATTCCCACCAGCAATGGAG
This sequence comes from Psammomys obesus, assembly GCF_907164565.1. Lineage (NCBI taxonomy): Eukaryota > Metazoa > Chordata > Mammalia > Rodentia > Muridae > Psammomys > Psammomys obesus. The sequence goes on along the minus strand of NW_026596962.1, from coordinate 7,264,038 downwards.
AAGGGTTCCCCTTTCTCCACAACCTCTCCAGCATGTGTTGTCACTTGAATTTTTCATCTTGGCCATTCTGATGGGTGTAAGGTGAAATCTCAGGGTTGTTTTGATTTGCATTTCCCTAATGGCTAATGAGATTGAACATTTCTTTAAGTGCTTCTCTGCCATTCGATATTCCTCTACAGAGAATTCTCTGTTTAGCTCTGTTCCCCATTTTTTAAGTGGATTACTTGGTTTGCTGCTTTTCAGCTTTATATATACTGTTTAGTTCTTTATATATAATGGATATGAGTCCTCTGTCAGATAAAGGGTTGGTGAAGATTCTTTCCCAATCTGTAGGCAGTTGCTTTGTTTTGATGGAGGTGCCCTTTGCTTTACAGAAACTTTTAATTTCATGAGGTCCCATTTATTGATTGTTGCTCTTAGAGCCTGTGCTCATTAGGACTTACTTCAAAAGTCTATATGCCACAAAATTTGAAAATCTAAATAAAATGGATAATTTTTATTTTTTTAATATTAGTTACAGTTTGTTAATTTTGTATCCCAACTGTATCCACTCCCTCTCTCCCTCCCAATCCCACCCTTCCATCCTCATCTCCTCCCTGGCCTTTTCCAAGTCCACTAATAGGAGAGAACCTCCTCCCCTTCCATCTAATATTCATTTATCAGGTGTCTTCAGGGTTGGCTGCAAAGTCTTCCTCTGTGGCCTAGCAGGGCTGCTCCTACCTGGGGACGGAAGGTCAAAGAGCTCACCATTGAGTTCATGTCAGAAACAGTCCCTGTTCCCCTTTTTAGGGTACCCACTTTGAATCTGAGCTACCAAGGGCTACATCTGAGCAAAGGCTCTAGATTGCATCCATAGGTGGTTCCTGTTTGGAGAAACAGTCTCATAAATGATCCCTGTGCCCAGATATATTTGGTCCTTGTGGAACTCCAGTCTTCTCCAGGTCATTTAACTCCCCCTGCAACCCCTCATTTTTTTATTCCCTGCACTCTGCCAAAGGTTTGGTTATGTGTCTTAATATCTGCTTTGATACACTGCTAGGCAGAGTCTTTCAGAGGCCCTTTGTGGTAGGCTCCTGTCCTGTTACTTGTTTGCTCCTGCATCCGATGTCCATCCCATTTGTCTTTCTAAGTGAGGATTGATCATTGTACCCTGGGTCCTCTTTCTTGTTTATCTTCTTTAGGCATATAGATTTCAGTATGTTTATCCTATCTTATAAGTCTATATAAGTGAGTATATACCATGTGTGTCTTTCTGCTTTTGGGATACCTCACACAGGATGATCATTTCTAGGTCCCACCATTTGCCTGCAAATTTCATGATTTCCTCATTTTTAATTGCTGAGTAGTATTCCATTGTGTAAATGTACCACATTTCTGTATCCAGTCCTCAACTGAGGGACATCTGGGTTGTTTCCAGGTTCTGGCTATTACAAATAAAACTGCTACAAACATGGTTGAGCAAATGTCCTTGTTGTATACTTGAGCAACTTTTGGATATATGCCTAGGAGTGGTACAACTGGGTCTTGAAAAAGTACTATTCCTAATTGTCTGAGAAAGCTGCAGATTGATTTCCAAAGTGGTTGTACAAGTTTACATTCCCACCAACAATGGAGGATAGTTCCCCTTTCTCCACAAGCTCTCCAGCATGTGTTGTCACTTGAGTTTTTGATCTTAGTCATTCTGATGGGCATAAGGTGAAATCTCAGGGTCGTTTTGATTTGCATCTCTCTGATGGCTAAGGACATTGAGCATTTCTTTAAGTGTTTCTCTGCCATTCTGTATTCCTCTACTGCAAATTCTCTGTTTAGCTCAGTACCCCATTTTTTAATCAGATTGCTTGATTTACTACTTTTTAATTTCTTTAGGTCTTTATATAGTCTGGATATCAGCCCTGTATCAGATATAGTGTTGGTGAAGATCCTTTCCCAGTCTGTAGGCTGTGTTTTTTTTTTTTTTTTTTTTTGGTTTGTTTGTTTTTGTTTTTGTTTTTTTTTTTTTGACAGTATCCTTTCCTTTATAGAAGCTTTTCAGCTGCATGAGGTCCCATTTATCAATTGTTGCTCTTAGAGCTGGTTCTGTTGGTGTTCTGTTCAGGAAGTTGTCTCCTGTGCCAATGAGTTCCAAAGTTTTACCCACTTTTTCTTCTAACCCATTTAGTGTATCTGTTTTTTTTTTAATTTATTTATTTTTATTAATTACAGTTTATTCACATTGTATCCCCCCATAAGGCCCTCCCTTCTCCTCTTCCGGTCCCATCCTCCCTCTCCCTTCTCCACGCATGCCCCTCCCCAAGTCCACTGATAGGGGAGGTCCTCCTCTCCTTCCTTCTGATCTTAGTCTATCAGATCACATCAGGAATGGCTGCCTTGTTATCTTCTGTGGCCTGGTAAGGCTGTACTCCCCTCAGGGGGAGGTGATCAAAGAACAGGCCAATCAGATTATGTCAGAGGCAGTCCCTGTTCCCATTACTATGTAACCCACTTGGACATTAAGCTGCCATGGACTACATCTGTGCAGGGGTTCTAGGTTATCTCCATACCTGGTACTTGGTTAGAGTATGAGTCTCTGGGAAGACCCCTGTGTTCAAATTTTTTGGTTCTGTTTTTTTTAATATTTTATTATTATTATTATTATTAATTATACTTTATTCATTTTATGCCCCCATAAGCCCCTCCCTCCTCTCCTCCGGATCCCACCCTTCCTCCCCTTTCTGCATGCATGTCCCTCCCCAAGTCCACTGATAGGGGAGGTCTTCCTCTCCTTCTTTCTTATCTTAGACTATCAGTTCTCATCAGAAGTCGCTGCATTGTCATCTTCTGTGGCCTGGTAAGGCTGCTTCCCCCTCAGGGGGAGGTGATCAACAAGCAGGCCAATTAGATTATGTCAGAGGCAGTCCCTGTTCCCATTACTATGTAACCCACTTGGAAACTGAACTGCCATGGGCTACATCTGTGCAGGGGTTCTAGGTTATCTCCATGAATAGTCCTTGGCTGGAGTATGAGTCTCTGGGAAGTTCCCTGTGTTCAAATTATCTTTTTCTGTTGCTCTCCTTGTGGAGTTCCTGTCCTCTCCAGCTCTTGCTATTTCCCACTTCTTACATAAAATTCCATTCACTCTGCCCGACAGTTGGCCATCAGGCTCAGCATCTGCTTTGATAGTCCGCAGGGCAGAGGCTTTCAGAGGCCCTCTGTGGCAGGTTTCTAGTTTGTTTCCTGTCTTCTTCTTCTTCTGATGTCCATCCTCTTTGCTTTTCATGATGGGGATTGAACATTTTAGTTAGGGTGCTCTCTTTTGCTTAGTTTTTTAGATGTACCGATTTTAGTGGGTTTATCCTATATTATATGTCTATATGAGTGAGTATATACCGTGTATGTCTTTTTGCTTCTGGGACAACACACTCACGATGATCCTTTCCAGGTTCCACCATTTACCTGCAAATTTCATGATTTCCTTATTTTTCATTGCTGAATAATACTCCATTGTAGAGATGTACCACAATTTCTGCATCCATTCTTCAGTTGAGGAACATCTGGGCTGTTTCCAGCTTCTGGCTATTACAAATAAAGCTGCTACAAACATGATTGAGCAAATGTCCTTTTTGTGTACTTGAGCCTCTTTTGGATATAGGCCTAGAAGTGGTATGGCTGGATCTTGAGGATGCGCTATTCCTAGTTATCTGAGAAAGCACCAGATTGATTTCCAGAGTAGTTGTACAAGTTTACATTCCCACCAGCAGTGGAGATGGGTTCTGTTTTTATGTTGAGAACTTTGATTCACTTTGACTTTAGGTTTGCGCAGGGTGATAAGTATGGATCTATTTTCATTTTTCTGCATGTAAACATCAGTTGGACCAGCACCATTTGTTGAAGATGCTGTCTTTTTTCCACTGCATGGTTTTGGGTTCTTTGTCAAAATCAAATATCCATAGGTATGTGGGTTTAATTTTGGGTCTTCTATTCAGTTCCATGGATCCACTATTCTATTTCTATGCCAATACCATGCAGTTTTTATTACTATTGCTTGGTAGTACAGGTTGAGATCGGGGATGGTGATGCCTCCAGACAATCTGTTGTTGTACAGACTCATTTTGGAAATTCTGTGTTTTTTGTTTCTCCATAAGAAGTTGATAATTTTTCTCTCAAGATCTATGAAGAATTGTGTTGGTATTTTGATGGGAATTGCATTGAATCTGTAGATTGCTTTTGGCAGGATGGCCATTTTCAGTATGTTAATCCTACTCATCCATGAGTATGGGAGATCTTTCCATCTTCTGATACCTTCTTCAATTTCTTTCTTCAGAGACTTGATGTTTTTCTCAAACAGGTCTTTCACTTGCTTGGTTAGAGTCACTCCAAGGTACTTTATGTTATTAGTGGCTATTGTGAAGGGTGTTGTTTCCCTAAATTCTTCCTCAGCCCTTTTGTCTTTGGTATACAGAAGAGCTTCTGATTTTTTTTTTTTAGTTGATTTTGTATCCAGCTATTTTGCTGAAGGTGTTTATCCGCTGAAGGAGTTCTCTGGTTGACTTTTTGGGGTCTCTTGTGTATACTATCATAACATCTGTGAATAGTGACACTTTGACCTCTTCCGTTCCAATTTGTACTCCTTTGATCTCCTTTAGTTGTCTTATTGCTCTAGCTAGGACAGCAAGTACTATGTTGAAGAGATATGGAGAGAGTGGACAGCCTTTCCTTGTCCCTGATTTCAGTGGGATTGGTTTGTGTGTCTCTCCATTGAGTTTGATGTTGGCTATAGGTTTGCTGTATATTGCATCTACTATGTTTAGATATGTGCCTTGTATCCCTGATCTCTCCAAGACTTTAAATATGAATGGATGTTGGATTTTGTCAAATGCTTTTTCAGCATCTAAGGAGATGATCATGTGTTGTTTTTTTTTTCCTTTCAGTTTGTTTATATGGTGGATCCCATTAATGGATTTCTGTATCTTGATCCACCCTTGCATGGTTGGGATGAAGCCTATTTGGTCATGGTGGATGATATCCTTTATGTGCACTTGGATTCAGTTTGCCAGTATTTTATTGAGTATTTTTGCATCAATGTTCATAAGAGAGATAGGTCTGAAGTTCTCTTTTTTTGTTGGGTCTTTGTGTGTTTTAGGTACCAACGTGACTGTGGCTTCATAGAATGAGTTTGGTAATGTTCCTTCTGTTTCTATTTTGTGGAATAGTTTGAGAGAGTATTGGTGTTAGCACTTCTTTGAAGGTCTGATATAATTCTGTGCTGAAACCATCTGGCCCAGGTTTTTTTTTTTTTTTTTTTTTTGAGGGGAGATTGTTAATGACTGCTTCAATTTCCTTGGGGGATATAGGGCTATTTAGTCTTTCTACCTGATCTTGACTTAATGTTGGTAGATGGAATTTATCAAAAAATTTGTCCATTTCATTTAGATTTTCAAATTTTGTGGCATATGGGCTTTTGTAGTATGACCTAATGATTGTTTGAATTTCCTCATTGTCTGTAGTTATGTCACCCTTTTCATTTCTGATTTTGCTGATTTGGATATATTCTCTCTGCATTTTAGTTTGGCTAAGAGTTTGTCTGTCTTGTTGATTTTCTCAAAGAACCAGCTTTTTGTTTCATTGATCCTTTGAATAGTTTTACTTGTTTCTAATTTATTAATTTCCACCCTGAGTTTGATTATTTCCAGCCGTCTGCTCCTCTTGTGTGTATCTGCTTCTTTTTTTTTCTAGGGTTTTCAGTTGGGCCATTAAGTTGCTTGAATGAGCTGTCTCAAATTTCTTCTTGAAGGGACTTAGTGCTATGAATTTTCCTCTGAGCACTGCTTTCAATGTGTCCCATAAATTTGGTTATGTTGTGCCTTCATTTTCATTGAATTCTAGGAAGTCTTTAATTTCTTTATTTCTTCCCTGACCCAGATGTCGTTGAGTAGCAAGTTGTTCAGTTTCCATGTGCATGTAGGCTTTTTGTTGTTTCCATTGTTGCTGAGGTCCAGGTTTAGTCCATGGTGGTCAGACAGAATACAAGGAATTATTTCAATCCTCTTGTGTCTGTTGAGGCTTGCTTTGTGACCAACTATATTGTCTATTTTGGAGAAGGTTCCATGAGCTGCTGAAAAGAAGGTATACTCTTTTGAATTTGGTTGAAAAGATCTGTAGACATCTATTAGGTCCATTTGATTTAGGAACTCTGTAAGTGCCTTTATTTCCCTATTTGGTTTCTGTGTAGTTGATCTGTTCCTTGATGTTGAACAGTTCTTTAAGTGTTTTTCTGCCATTCATTGTTCCTCTGTTGAGAGTTCCATATTTAGTTCTTTACCCCATTTTTTAATCTGAAGACTTGATTTATTGCTTTTTAACTTCTTTAGTTCTTTATATTCTCTGGATTTTAGCCCTGTGTCAGATATAGGGTTGGTTGAAATCCTTTCTTAGTCTGTAGGCTGTAGTTTTGTTCTGAATACAGTGTCCTTTGCTTTACAGAAACTTTTCAGTTTCATGAGGTCCCATTTATTGATTGTTGATCTTAGAGCCTGTGCTCTTGTTCTGTTCAGGAAGTTGTCTCCTGTGCCAATGAGTTCAAGGCTCTTCCCAACTTTTTCTTCTAACAGGTTTAGTGTGTCTGATTTTATGTTTAGGTCTTTGATCCACTTGGACTTTACTTTATTGCTGTGTGATAAATATGGATCTATTTGCATTTTCCACATGTAGACATCCATTTATTGAATGGATTTGTTGAAGATGCTGTCTTTTTTCCATTGCATGGTTTTTGTGTTTTTATCAAAAATCAAGCATCTATAGGCATGTGGGTTTATTTCTGGGTCATCTGTTTGATTTCATTGATCCACCATTCTGTTTCTATGCCAGCACCATGCAGTTTTTCTTAATATTGTTCTGTCATACAATTTGAGATCAGGGATGGAAATACCTCCAGATGATAGGTTGTTCTACAGGATTGTTTTAGGAAATTTGCTTTTTTTGTGGATTTTCCATACAAAATTGGGAATTATTCTTTCAAGTTCTGTAAACAATTATGTTGGTATTTTGGTGGAAATTGCAATGAAGCTGTAGATTGCTTTTTGCAGGATGGCCATTTTCAGTATGTTAATCCTACTGATCCATGAGTATGGGAGCTCTTTCCATCTTTTGATATCTTCTTCAATTTTTTTCTTCAGAGACTTGAAGTTTTTTTCAAACACTTCTTTCACTTGCTTGGTTAGAGTCACAGCAGGGTACTTTATGTTATTAGTAGTGATTGTGAAGAATGTTGTTTCCCTAATTTTTTTCTCAGCCCCTTTTTCTTTCATATACAGGAGAGCTACTGATTTTTTGAGTTAATTTTGTATCCACATACTTTCCTGAAACTTTTTATCAGCTAAAAGAGTGCTCTGCTTGAATTTTTGGGGTCACGCATGTATACTATTATATCATCTGCAAACAGTGATATTTTGACTTCTTCCTTTCAGTTTTGTGCCTCCTTGATCTCCTTTAGTTGTCTTATTGCTCTTGCAAGGACTTCAAGTACTATGTTGACAAGATATGGCGAGAGTGGGCAGCCTTGTCTTGTATCTGATTTCAGTGGAGTTGATTTAAGTTTCTCTCCATTGAGTTTGATGTTAGCTATATGCTTGCTGTATGTTGTCTTTACTATGTTTAGGTATGTACCTTGTATCCCTGATTTCCCCAAGACTTTAAACATGAATGGTGTTGGATTTTATCAAGAGCATTTTTAGCATCTAAGGAGATGATCATGTCGTTTTTCTCTTTCAGTTTGTTTATATGGTGGATTACATTGATTGATTTCCATATATTGAACCAACCTACATGCCTGGGAAGAAGCATACTTGGTTATGGTGGATGATATACTTTTTGTGCTCTTGGATCAGTTTGCAAGCATTTTATTGAGAATTTTGCATCAATGTTCATAAGAGAAATATGTTTGAAGTTCTCTTTTTTTGTGGGGGGGTTTGTGTGGATTAGGTATCAAGGTGACTGTGGCTTCATAGAATGAGTTTGGTAATGTTCCTTCTGTTTCTATTTTGTGGAATAGTTTGCAGACAATTGGAGTTAGCACTTCTTTGAAGGTCTGGTAGAATTCTGTGCTGAAACCAGCTATCCCTGGGCTTTTTTGGAAGGGAGAATTTTGATTACTGCTTTATTGCCTTCGGGGAATGTAGACTATGTAATCTGTTTACCTGATCTTGATTTAATTTTGGTCGATGGAATCTATTAAAAAAAAAAAATTGTTCATTTCATTGAGATTTTCAGATTTTGTGGCATAGCGGCTTTTGTAGTAAGACCTAATGATGGTTTGGATTTTCTCAGTATCTTCCGCTATGTCCCCCTTTTTGTTTTTGATTTTTCTGATTTAGATAGTTCCTCTCTGCCTTTTAGTTAGTTTGGCTAAGGGTTTGGCTATCTTGTTGATTTTCTCAAAGAAACAGCCTTTGCTCCCATTTATTTTTGAGTTGTTTTCTTTGTTTCTAATTCATTGATTTCAGCTCTGAGCTTGATTATTTCCAATCATCTACTCCTCTTAGGTGTGTCTGCTTCTTTTTTTTCTAGAGCTTTTACAGAAGCCATTTAGTTGCTTGTATGAGATGTCTCAAATTTCTTTCTGGAGGCACTTAGTGCTACGAACTTTCCTCTTAGCACTGCTTTCATTGTGTTCCATAAGTTTGGATATGTTGTGTCTTCATTTTCATTGAATTTAGGAAGTCTCTAATTTCTTTTTTCATTTCTTACCTGACCAAGCTGTCATTCAGTAGAGTCATTTAGTTGCCATGTGTATATAGGCTTTTTGTTATGTCTGTTGTTCTTGAGGTCTAGTTTTAGGCCATGGTTGTCTGATAGGATACAAGTGTTATTTCGGTCTTCTGGTATCTGTTGAGGCATGCTTTGCGTCCAACCATATGGTAATTTTTGAGAAGGTATCAGGAGATGTTGAAAATTAAGAATACTCTTTGGAGTTTGGGTGAAAAGTTTTATAGACTTCTATTAGGTCCATTTGATTTAGGACCTCTGGAAGTGCCATTATTTCCCTATTTAGTGTCTGTCTAGATGATCTGTCCTTTGGTGAGAGTGGAGTGTTGAAATTTTATCCTATAAGGTATTAGGATCAATTTGTGATTTAAGCTTTAATAATGTTTCATGTACAAATGCAGGTGTTCTTGTATTTGAGGCATAGATATTCAGTATTGTGATGTCTCCCTGGTGGATTTTTTTTCCTTTGATGCGAATGAAGTGTCCCTCCTTATCTTTTCTGATTAATTTTGGTTGAAATTCTATTTTATTAGATATTAAGATAGCTACCCAGCTTGTTTTCTGGTTCTGTTTGCTTGAAAAACATTTTTCCAGCCCTTTGCTCTGAGGTAGTGTTTATCTTTGTTGTTATCTTTGTTAGTGTTTAACTTTGTTGTTGCTCTGAGGAGTGCTTATCATTATTGTTATCTTGGATGCAGCAGAATGTTGGATCCTGTTTCCACACCATTCTATTAGTCTGTGTCTTTTTATTGGAGAGTTGGGTCTGTTGATGCTCCTAGATAATAGTGACCAATGAATGTTAGTTCCTTTTATTGTAGAATTGGAGGTCATAGTGTGTTTGTTTTCTTTTAATTTTGTGTTGCAAATTTATCTATATCCTGTGTTTTCTTTGGTGTAGTTGATTTTGTTAGACTGGAGTTTTCCTTCTAGTATCTTCTGTTGCTTTGTAGATATAGTTTAAGTTTATTTTTGTCATGGAATATTTTGTTTTTTCCATCTATGTTGATTGAAAGCTTTGCTGGCTATAGTAGTCTGGGTTGGCATCTGTGTTCTCTTAAGAGTCTGCATGACATCTGCCCAGGCCCTTCTGTCTTTCATTGTTTCTGTTGAGAAATCTGGTGTGATTCTAATACGTCTACCTTTATGTTACTTGGCCTTTTTCGCTTGCTGCTTTTAATATTTTTTTCTTTGTTCTATAGATTTAGATTTTTGACTATTATGTGGTATGAAGAGTTTCTTTTCTGGTCTAGTCTCTATAATGTTCTGTAGTTTATGGACATCCATTTTTTTTTTAAGTTGGGAAAGTTTTTTCTGTGATTTTCTTGAAAATATTTTCTAGACCTTGGAGCCTGGAATCTTCTTTTTTTTATCTATTATTATTATTCTGAGATTTTGTCTTTTCATGGTGCCCTTGATTTCTGGATGTTTTGTGTTTTGAACTTTCCCGGTGTCACTTTTTCTTTGAAAAATTTATAAATTTATGCAATTATATCTTCAGTGCCTGAGATTCTCTCTTCCATCTCTTTTATTCTGTTGGTGATGCTTACCTTTGTGGTTTCTTATCTTTTCTCTAAGTTCTCTAGCTCCAATGCTTTCTCTGTTTGTGTTTTCTTATTGATTCTAATTCTGTTTTTATGCCTTGCACCATTTCCTTCATCTGTTTGAATGTGCGTTCCTGTCCTTCCATGATGGTGTCTATTTTTTGTTCATTTCCTCACTATACACCCCTATTTATGCCTCTGTTTTTGTTTGTTTGTTTGTCTCCTCTCTATATGCCTCTACTTATGCTTCTACATGTGCCTCTATTTGTTTGGCTGTATTTGTGTGTATTTCTTTGAGAGATTTTTTTGTTTCCTCTTTATGTGCTTCTAATAACTAGATAAGCATAGATTTGAGATTATTTTCCTGTCTTTCCAATGAATTAAAATACCCGTTGATTTTGGGGGTTGCTGGTGAAGCCATGATATCCTGAATTTTGTCAGATGTGTTCTTATGCCCACCTCTAGCCATCAGCTTATCTGTAACCTTCACTGTTTGTTCCTGGAGTCTGTACTTCAGACTGGGTCTGTCTGTCTCTAGTGTCTGGAGTATTCTTCAGGAAGATGAGAGAGGTCTACTGGTTTGCGAGTGGATGTTGGTGTTTCAGCTGTAGCTAAGGGAGGAAGGTAGCAGGTGTGTGTGCATAAGCATGGGCATGTGCGTGGAAGTGTGCCTTGAAGGACAGGGTACTAGATGTATAGATGGCCTGTAAGGGTGGAGCTTAAGGGCAAGAGGGGGCGCTGGCACTGTTCCTGGCGCAATGTGCAAGCACAGGTGCCCTGACTACCTCACTGTCCTACAGGCCTGTAGTACTCTCCTCCTGGTATTCAGATCTGTCTGGGCTCCAGGAATTGTTTGCCTGGATACCACCAAACAGGGGCTTCAATGTTGAGGACGCTGTCTGAAAGATATCTATGTTGACCACAGTGGGGGTGTGGGTGGTAGGGATCTGATGTTTGGCTTCTAGCATAGAGGCAACCTGGACCTAGGGCTCTGTACACATTCACTTGAAGGTGCACTCACTAGCTCACAGGCTTAATTGGAAAGCACAGGGCTTCCCCTTGTTCTCTACTCTCAGATTTGGGCCCACAGGGGCAAATGAGAGTGTAGGAGATCTGTCAGCTCAGTGGTGTCCACTGTTTGTCTGCAGGGCAGGGAGATCCGTACTTGGGTCAGCTGCTTCTGCCGTCTCAGTCACTGAGCAAGGAGGCTCCTGATAGGGCCAGCTGCCACCCTGCCACAGCTCCAGACCTGGGAGACCTGTACTGCTTCCTCCTCTGCTGGCTCAGTCACAGAGCAGGGAGGCCCATGCTTGAGGCAAGGGGAAGTGGAGGGAGGTTGACTATTAGCCACTCCCAGAGGCTGCAGAAATCCACAGGTGACCTGGATCTAAACTGTCCCAGCTCACAAGTTGTTCCTTCTCACCCAGGAAGCCTCAATGTCAATGTTCTGGCTTCAGCTGCCCCTCCCCTCACCAGTTTTGCAGTTTCAGATCCTGTGCCCCTCAGATATGGTGTGCGCTGGTTGCTGCTGTCTTGGACTCGCACCACATGGCTTTTAAAAGTTGTTTTATTTTCTTTGAAATGACTGTGACAAATCGATCTTATGCAGATTATTAGACACATGAATGAATTGCCAGGATAAAAAGAATTTTTCCTTAATTTTTAATAAAAAGCATATTATTTCTCTGCAGTATAAAGGTATCTATATCCACTCCCCAGAAGGGAAAACATAAGGATGTCTTCATTATTTTATGAGACTCATAATGGGAAGGGATCTCTTAAACAAACAACAACAACAACAAAAAGCCTTGAAGTTTCAAAAGTAAACACCAAATCAGAACAAGGATGTCTTAGTTATGGTTTCTATTGCTCTGATTAAAAGACCATGAACAAAAGCAAGTTGGAGGAGGGAGGAAAGGGGTTATTTCATTGTACAAATCATAAGGCATACTCCATAACTGAGGTAGGTAAGGGCAGAAGGGAGAAGACAAGGAACAGGACAGAGGCCTTCTACAGAGGACTTTTGAAAGACTCTACCCACCGGGGTATTGAAGGAGATAATGATATTCATATACAAATGTTGGGCAGAGTGCCAAAAACCTTATGGAAGAAGAGGGAGATAGAAGGACATGGAGGGGGCAGCAGCTCCACAAGGAGACCAACAGAGCAAAAAAAAAAAAAAAAAAAAAATCTGGGCCTAAGGGGTTCCGCAGAGAATGATACTACAACCAAGGACCATGCATGGAGAGGACCTAGACACTCTGTTCAAAGGAAGCCCATAGGCTGCTCAGTTTTCAAGTGGGTTCCCTAACAAGGAGTACAGGAACTATCTCTGACATGAACTCAGTGGTTGGCTCTTTGATCACCAACCCATGGGGGGAGGTACAGCCTGCCACAGAGAAAGATGATTCAGCCAGCCCTGATGAGACCTAATAGGCTAGAGTCAGATAGAAGGGGAGGGAGCCCTCCCCTATCAGGGGCCTAGGGAAATGGCATAAGGGGAGAAGAGGGAGGGAGGTTGGGATTGGGAGGAGATGTGAGAGGGGCCTGCAGCTGGGATAAAAAGTGAATAAATTGTAAGAAAGAAAGAAAGAAAGAAAGAAAGAAAGAAAGAAAGAAAGAAAG
>NW_026596962.1:7149673-7251123 GCF_907164565.1 Psammomys obesus | reverse complement strand
GAAAGAAAGAAAGAAAGAAAGAAAGAAAGAAAGAAAGAAAGAAAGAATTTCCCCTTTCCCGAATAATTAATTTAATTGCACATGATGATCCTAGAAGATAGATCAGTCCACAGAGAACGTGGGCTGTGCGGATTAGAAGAGTAAAATCTAGTCATTTGCAGTAATATGGATAGAGCTTATTAAGTGCAGTTAAGAAGACACAGAATAGCAAGAACTGGATGATCTAAACATATGTGGAACTTAAAATAGTTGACCTCAGAGAAGTTAAAGTAGAATATTATCATTGGGTTCCAATTATCGCTGGACTGTCTTGACACTCCAGCCACCCAAATAATGACACAGAGAACTTTTATTAATTATGAAAGCTAGGCCTTAGCTTAGGTTTGTTCCCAATGAGCTCTTATAATCTAAATTAATCCATTTATACTAATCCACATTCTGCCATGTGGCTCATTACCTCTCTCTTATACATTCAATCCCAACATCTGCTTCTTCCTCTGCATCTGGCTGGCAAATTCACTGCATCTGATTCTTTCCCAGAATTCCTACCTATGCTGATGTTCCATTTATCCTCTATTGCTTTGGTATAGGCCATCCAGCTCTTTTTTATTTTTTTATTAATTACATTTTTTTCACTTTGTATCCCCCAATAAACCCCTCCCTCTTCTCTCCTGATCTCACCTTCCTCTCCCTTCTTCATGCATGCTCCTCCCCAAGTCCACTGATAGGGAAGGTCCCCCTCTCCTTCCTTCTGATCTTAGTCTAATAGATCTCATCAGGAGTGGCTACATTGTCATCTTCTGTGGCCTGGTAAGGCTGCTCTCCCCTCAGAGGGAGGTGATCAAAGAGCAGGCCAATCAGATTATGTTAGAAGCAGTCCCTCTACCCATTACTATGGAATCCACTTGGACAATGAACTGCCATGGACTACATCTGTGCAGGGGTTCTAGGTTATCTCCATGCATGGTACTTGGTTGGAGTATGAGTCTCTGGAAAGATGCCTGTGTTCAAATTTTCTGTTTCTTTTGCTTTCCTTGTGGAGTTCTTGTCTTCTCCAGATCATACAATTTCCACTTATTTCATAAGATTCCATGCACTCTGCCCGACAGTTGGCCATAAGTCTCAGCATCTGCTTTAATAGTCTGCAGGGCAGAGCTTTTCAGAGGCCCTCTGTGGCACGTTCCTAACTTATTTCCCGTTTTATTCCTTCTTCTGATGTCCATCCTCTTTTCCTTTTAGAATAGAGATTGGACATTTTAGTCAGGGCCCTCCCTCTTGATTAGCTTCTTTAGATGTAGAGATTTTAGTAGGTTTATCCTATATTATATGTCTATATGAGTGAGTATACACCGTGTGTGTCTTTCTGCTTCTGGGACAGCTCACTCAGGATAATCCTTCCCAGTTCCCACTATTTATCTGCAAATTTCATAATTTCCTTATTTTTCATTGCTGAGTAATATTCCACTGTGTAGATGTACCACAATTTCTGTATCCATTCTTCAGTTGAGGAGCATCTGAGTTGTTTCCAACTTCTGGCTATTGCAAATAAAGCTGCTACAAACATGGTTGAGCAAATGTCCTTTTTGTGTACTTGAGACTCCTTTGGATATATGCCTAAGAGTGGTATGGCTGGATCTTGAGGAAGCGCTATTTCTATCTGTCTGAGAAAGAGTCAGATTGATTTCCAGAGTGGTTGAACAAGTTTACATTCCCACCAGCATGGAGGTCGATTCCTCTTTCTCCACAACCTCCCCAGCATGTGTTGTCACTTGAGTTTTTTATCTTGTCCATTCTGATGGGTGTGAGGTGAAATCTCAGGGTTGTTTTGATTTGCATTTCCCTGATAGCTAAACAGGTTGAGCATTTCTTTAAGTGTTTCTCTTCCATTCAATATTTCTCTATTGAGAAATCTCTGTTTAGCTCTGTTCCCCATTTTTTAATTGCATTACTTGGTTTGTTGCATTTCACCTTTTTAGTTCTTTATATATACTGGATATTAGCCCTCTGTCAGAAAAAGGGTTAGTGAAGATTATTTTTTTCTTTATTAATTACACTTTATTCACTTTGTATTCCCCACCCCTTGGTTCTCTCCCTCCTCCCTTCCCAATCCTTCCCTTCCTTCACCCTCTGTATGCATGCCCATCCCCAAGTCCACTGATAGGGGAGGACTTCTTTATCTTCCTTCTGATCCTAGTCAATTAGGTCTTATCAGGAGTGGCTGCATGTCTTCTTCTGTGGCCTGGTAATGCTGCTTCCCCCTCAGGGGGAGGTAATTAAAGAGCAGGCCAATCAGTTCATGTCAGAGACAGTCCCTGTTCCTATTACAATGGAACCCACTTGGATACTGAACTTCCATGGGCTACATCTGTGCAGGGGTCTTAGGTTATCTCCATGAATAGTCCTTGGTTGGAATATCAGTCTCAGGAAAGACCCCTGTGCTCAGAATTTTTGGTTCTGTTGCTCTCCTTGTGGAGTTCCTGTCCTCTCCAGATCTTACTGTTTCCCACTTCTTTCCTAAGACTCCTTGCACTCTGCCGAAAGGTTGCCCATAAGTCTCAGCATCTACATTGATAGTCTGCAGGGCAGAGCTTTTCAGAGGTCCTCTGTGTCAGGCTCCTGATTTGTTCCTTCTTTTCTCCTTCTTCTGATGTCCAGCCTCTTTGCCTTTCTGGATAGGAATTGAGCATTTTAGCAAGAGTGCTCCCTCTTGATTAGTTTCTTTAGGTGTACAGATTTTAGTAGGCTTATTCTATATTATATGTCTATATGAGTGAGTATATACCTTGTGCATCTTTCTGCTTCTGGGATAGCTCACTCAGGATGATCATTTCCAGTTCCTACCATTTACTTGCAAATTTCATGATTTCCTTGTTTTTTCTTGCTGAGTGATATTCCATTGTGTAGATATACCATAATTTGTGCATCCATTCCTCCACTGAGGGGCATCTGGGCTATTTCAAGCTTCTGGCTATTACAAATAAGACTGCTACAAACGTGGTTGAGCAAATGTCCTTATTGTGTAATTGAAATCTTTTGTATATATGCCTAGGAGTGGTATAGCTGGATCTTGAGGAAGCGCTATTTCTAGTTGTCTGAGAAAGCGCTAGATTGTTTTCCAGAGTGGTTGTACAAGTTTACATTCCCACCAGCAGTGGAGGAGGGTTCCCCTTTTTCCACAACCTCTCCAGCATGTGTTGTCTCTTGAGTTTTTGATCCTAACCATTCAGATGGTGTAAGGTGAAATCTCAGGGTTGTTTCGATTTGCATTTCCCTGATGGCTAATGAGCTTGAGCATTTCTTTAAATGTTTCCCTGCCATTCAATATTCCTCTGCAGAGAATTTGTCGTTTAGCTCTGTACGCCATTTTTTAATTGGATTACTTGATTTTTTGCTGTTTAACTTCTTTAGTTCTTTATATATAATGGATATTAGCCCTCTCTCCGATAAAGGGTTAGTGAAGATCCTTTCC
Source organism: Psammomys obesus (assembly GCF_907164565.1). Classification (NCBI taxonomy): domain Eukaryota; kingdom Metazoa; phylum Chordata; class Mammalia; order Rodentia; family Muridae; genus Psammomys; species Psammomys obesus. The sequence continues at coordinate 7,247,654 of NW_026596962.1, read as the reverse complement.
CAAACTGTAGGCATTCATTTTGTTTTGATGACAATGTCCTTTGCTTTACAGAAGCTTTTCAGTTTCATGAGGTATCATTCATTGATTTTTGCTCTAAGAGCCTGTGCTGTTGGTGTTCTGTTTAGGAAGTTGTCTCCTGTACCAATGAGTTCTAGGGTCTTCCCCACTTTTTCTTCTCACTGATTTAATGTGTCTGGTTTTATGTTGAGGTCTTTGATCCCCTTGGACTTTATTTTTGTGCAGGGTGGTAAGTATGGATCTATTTTCATTTTTCTACATGTAGACATCCAGTTGGACCAGCACCATTTGTTGAAGATGCTATCTTTTTTCCATTGTATGGTTTTGGCATCTTTGTCAAAGATCAGGTGTCCATAAGTGTGTGGGTTTATTTCTGGGTCTTCTGTTCAGTTACATTGGTCCACCATTCTGTTTCTATGCCAGTACCATGCAGTTTTTATTACTGTTGCTTGATAGTACAGATTAAGATCAGGGATGGAGATACCTCCAGAAGATCTTTTATTATTGTAGAGGATTGTTTTAGCAATTCTGGGTTTCTTGTTATTTCATATGAAGTTGAGAATTTTTCATTCCAGGTCTGTAAAGAATTGTGTTGGTAATTTGATAGGAAATGCATGGAATCTGTAGATTGCTTTTGGTAAGATGTCCATTTTTACGATGTTAATCCTGCTAAACCATGAGCATGGAAGATCTTTCCATCTTCTGATAACTTCTAATTCTTTCTTCAGAGACTTGAAATGTTTTTCATACAAGTCTTTGACTTGCTTGGTTAGGGTTATACCAAGGTACTTTATGTCCTTTGTGGCTATTGTGAAGGGTGTTGTTTCCCTAATTTCTTTCTCAGTCCTTTTGTCTTTTGTATACAGGAGGGCTACTGATATTTTTAGTTAATTTGTATCCAGCCACTTTGCTGAAGGTGTTTATCAGCTGTAGGAGTTCCCTGGTAGAATTTTTGGGGTCACTCAGGTATACCATCATATCATCTGCAAATAGAGATAACTTGACTTCTTCCTTTCCAATTTGTACCCTCTTGAACTCCTTCAACTGTTTTATTGTTTTAGCAAGGACTTCCAGAACTATGTTGAAGAGATATGGAGAGGGTGGGCAGCCTTGCCTTGTGTCTGATTTCAGTGGGATTGCTTTAAGTTTCTCTCCAATGAGTTTGATGTTGGCTATAGGCTTGCTGTATATTGTCTTTACTATGTTTAGATGATCTGTGCCTTCTATCCCTGATCTCTCCAAGACTTTAAACATGAATGGGTGTTGGATTTTGTCAATTGCCTTTTCAGCATCTAGGGAGATTATCATGTAGTTTTTTTCTTTCAGTTTGTTAATATGGTGTATCACATTGATGGATTTCCATATACTGAGCCACCCCTGCATACCTGGGATGAAGCCTACTTGGTCATAGTGGATGATATCTTTGATGTGTTCTTGTATTCGGTCTGCAAGTATTTTGTTGAATATTTTTGCATCAATGTTCATAAGGGAGGTTGGTCTGAAATTCTCTTTCTTTTTTGGGTGTTTGTGAGGTTTTGGTACCAAGGTGACTGTGGCTTCACAGAATGAGTTTGGTAATGTTCCTTCTGTTTCTATTTTGTAGAATAGTTTGAAGAGAATTGGTGTTAGCTCTTCTTTGAAGGTCTGGTAGAATTCTGTGCTGAAACCATCTGGTCCTGGGCTTTTTTTGGATGGGAGAATTTGATGACTGCTTCTATTTCCTTGGGGGATATAGGACTATTTAATTGATTTACCTGGTTCTGATTCAGTTTTGGTTAGTGGAATCTATCAAAAGAAATTGTCTATTTCATTTAGATTTTCAAATTTTGTGGCATATAGACTTTTGAAGTATGTCTTAATGATTGTTTGGATTTTCTTAGTGTCTGTAGTTATATCCCCCTTTCATTTCTGATTTTGTTGATTTTGATAGTGTCCCTCTGCCTTTTAGTTAGCTTGGTTAAGTGTTTGTCTATCTTGTTGATTTCCTCAAAGAACCAGCTCTTGGTTTTATTGATTCTTTCAATTGTTTTATTTGTTTCTAATTGATTGATTTCAGCCCTGAGTTTTATTATTTCCAGCCTTCTACTTCTTTTTGGTATATCTGCTTCTTCTTTTTCTAGAGTTTTTAGGTGAGCCATTAAGTTGCTTGAATGAGCTGTCTCGAATTTCTTCTCATATTTATGGTTGTGAGCCTAGCCTTTAACTGCTGAGCCATCTCTCCAGCCCTTCTTGAAGGAACTTAGTGCCATGAACTTTCCTCTTAGTGCTGCTTTCTTTGTGTCCCACAAGTTTGGGTATGTTGTGCCTTCATTTTCATTGAATTCTAGGAAGTCTTTAATTTCTTTATTCCTTCCCTGACCCAGCTGTCATTTAGTAACAAGTTGTTTAGTTTCCATGTGTGTGTAGGCTTTTTGCTATTTCTGTTGTTGTTGAGGTACAGCTTTATTCCATGGTGATCAGATAGGATACAAGGAATTATTTCAATCTTCTTTTATCTGTTGAGGTTTGCTTTCTGACCAACCATATGGTCTATTTTGGAGAAGGTTCCATGAGGTGCTGAGAAGAAGGCAAATTCTTTTATATTTGGGTATAAGATTTTGTAAATGTCTGTTAGTTCCATTTGATTCATCTCTTCTGTTAGAGACATTGTTTCTTTGTTTAATTTTTATTTTGCTGACCATCCTTTGCTGAGAGTGGGGTGTTGAAGTCTCCCACTATTAATGTCGGGATCTATATATAGTTTAAGTTTTATCAATGTTTCTTTTACAAATGTAGGTGCCTTGTATTTGGGGCATTTCAGCTCTTTATTAAACCAATCAGAAGGTGATGGAGAAGATGGAGATCAATGATGTTTCATGATAGTAACAGTATCAAAGGGCCTGTTCTCATCTCTCTGCTAGCACAGAAATCAGCATTCCAACAATACAAAAACAATCTTTACGTGGTGTGTTAGAGATTATCCCAACATTAGTATAGCGGTTACTAGAATATGCGAAGTGTAGGTAGATGGGATCAGAAGTATAGATATGGGTTTATTGATTAATAAACTACATGTCAGGGAGGAATGATAAATTCTTATGTGATACTGTACAATGAAGTGACTATACATATTGACTATATATTGTTCGTTTCACAAACAAGAAGATAGGTTATTGTAAGTTTCACTATGAATAAATGAAGTTTAAGAATATGTGTGTATGCATGCAAATGCAGCCATGAGGTATCTGTGATCTACTGCTTCCAGGACCCCACAGACTCTCTCCCGCATGTCAAGATTATTGTAAAAAAATGACGTAGTACTTGCAATCAACCTACACATATTCTCTATTATCTCTGAAATATTTCTAGATTAACTGTGCAATATAATACAACAGAAATTTTACGTAAGCACCTATTCTATTGCACTGTTTAGGGCACACTAGTGGAGAAATCTGCTCATGCTAAATTTGTAGAAGATTTTTAATCCAACCACATGGCTGCTCTGGCAAGGCATCACATCCTCAGACCTTCTAGGTCTATGTGATCTCTGGCTGGAATGCAGACACACTCTGGATTTTTGTGTGATATGCCTGGAATACTTAGTATACACCTTTAATCCCAAATAAAGAAGGTAGGTTAACCTGTAGAAGGAAGCAGGCTTGTTTGAAAGTGATGTCTAATTGAGGGACAGACAGAATGAGTCAGAGATAGGATATGCCCATCTCTCACAAGAAGATGGAAGGAAAGGGGAACTACTTAAAAGCAGTGCAAAGAGAGATAGGAGAGTGTTTTGTTGTTGTTGTTTTGTTTTGTTTTTACCTAGAGTTTTTACTGAAAGTTTCTTCTTACAGGGACAGTTTGACAGAGACATGTTACGGAAAGGAAAAGCTAGACAAAGAAGAAAACAGAATGATCCAGAGAATGAGAAGGAGCAAGAAGATTAAAACATATTGCCACAATTAGTTTGAGGCCAAGCAGAAAAATTCAGCCAGAAATCAAGAGAAACTAGATTGAATCAGTCAGCTTGGAGAGTTTAGACCAGAATACCTGGGTTGAACCAGCTATTGAGAGTTCAGAAGGTGCTAGAAATATTGGGAATATTTCTCATCTCACCTCCTCAGCTGAGGAGATAAATACAGTATTTACATAACTGATAGAGTTTTTCCTGAATTAAATAAGAAAAAATGATGCAGTTTTTCTTTAGCTTATAAATCATTGAATCTATTAATGAATAAATCACATATACATATGAATGCATATATGTATACAGATAGATAGATAGATATAGATAGATAGATAGATAGATTAAGATAATCTCCAGACTAGATGAGGGATATGTACATTTTAAGCCACCCAATCCTAAGTAATCCAATTTTTAAAATAATAGGCAAAAGATATTTTCCAAAGAAGCAAGGAAATGCCAAAAAAACTGTTTGAAAAGACTCTAGGTATAATTAATCATCAAGAAAATGCAAACCAAAAACCTAATGAGTGTTGCATACAGTCTGTGAAAATGGTTGTTGGGAACAGGTAAAGGAATTGTCTTAAGTACTGCCATTTTGACTTCAGACTCCATTTTACCTTTAGAGTGAAGCAAACGTTCAAGCTCCCAGGTCCTGGGGTCATGGGAGACTTTCCAGAAGATAATCAACTCCCCCTATAAGCAACAATAGTTCCCCAAAACATAATTTCAGTTCCTAACTACAGAAAGAACAAATGAATTTTATTGGCCGGGTAAAGCTACTTACATTCAATGTCAGTTGACAATAATAGAGCACTTAGAAAGTCCCTAATCCTCAAGCTTTAATTAAAAAAAAAAACTAATATCCAGTATATATAAAGAACTCAAGAAGGTAAACAGCAAAAAATCAAGTAATCCAATTTAAAAAATGGGGTACAGAACTAAACAGAGAATTCTCAATAGAGGAATATCGAATGGTAGAGAAACAAATAAATGTTCAACAACCTTAGCCATCAGGGAAATGCATAACAAAATGACCCTAAGATTTCACCTTACACCCATAAGAATGGCCAAGATCAAAAACTCAAGTGACAACACATGCTGGAGAGTGTAGAGAAAGGAGAACGCTCTTGCACTGCTGGTGGGAATGTAAACTTGTATAACCACTCTGGAAATCAATCTGGCACTTCCTCAGACAACTAGGAATAACGCTTCCTCAAGATCCAGCTATACCACTCCTAGGCATATATCCAAAAGAGGCTCAAGTACACAATAAGGAGATTTGCTCAACCATGTTTGTAGCAGCTTTATTAATAATAGTCAGAACCTGGAAACAACCCAGATGTCCATCAGTGGAGGAATGGATACAGAATTTGTGGTACATGTACACAATGGAGTATCATTTAGCAAGAAAAAACAAGAAAATCATAAAATTTGCAGGTAAATGGTGGGAACTGGAAAAGATCATCCTGAGTGAGCTATCCCAGAAGGAGAAAGACACACAGTATATACTCATTCATATAGACATATAATATAGGATAAGCCTACTAAAATCTGTACACCTAAAAAATCTAATCAAGAGGGAGGACTCTGGCTAAAATGCTCAATCCCTATCCAGAAAGGCAAAGAGGATGGACATCAGAAGGAGAAGAGAGGGAACAAGTCAGGAGCCTGACACAGAGGACCTCTGAAAAGCTCTGTCCTGCAGACTATCAAAGCAGGTGCTGAGACTTATGACCAACCTTTGGGCAGAGTGCAGGGAATCTTAGGAAAGAAGTGGGAAATAGTAAGATCTGGAAAGGACAGAAGCTCCACAAGGAGAGCAACAGAATCAAAAATTCTGAACACAGCTTTCTTTCCTAAGACTCATACTCCAATCAAGGACTATTCATGGAGATAACCTAGAATCTCTGCACAGATGTAGCCCATGGCGGTTCAGTGTCCAAGTGGGTTACATAGTAATGGGAAAAGGGACTGCCTCTGACATAATCTGATTGGCCTGCTCTTTGATCACCTCCCCCTGAGGGGGGAGCAGCCTTACCAGGCCACAGAAGACCATAATGCAGCCACTCCTGATGAGATTTGATAGACTAAAGACAGAAGGAAGGAGAGGGAGTCCTCCCCTATCAGTGGACTTGGGGAAGGGCATGCGTGAAGAAGGGGAGGGAATGTTGAATTAAGAGGGAAGGAGAGAGGGTTTATGGGGGGATACAAAGTGAATAAAGTGTAATTAATATAAGTAAAAAAATTATAACTATAACTTGGCTCAGGTACTTGTGGTTTTTGTTTATAAACTGCTTCAGCCCCTGCTCAGGGCTGCTAGAAGAAACCCAGTTCCAAATTTCTTTCCTGGTGGCCCTGGCTGATCAGGGACCCCATTTGTATGCATCACGTGGATAATAAAAGATTTTGCTGGTTTTGGAACTCGCTGATGTATTCTCTCCCCTTCCTCATGGCACACAGTGGACATGTAACAGGTGAGAACAGATGTGACAGGTGAGAAAGGACAAGTGCATGAATATTGCACCTGTTGACAAGAATATGCTACGGGAAAGATCAGGCCATTTCTCTATTACCCAATGGATGAATAAACCAAACAGCACATCATACCTCATAGACACACGGATTAACTATGAGGATGTTATGTTAAATGAAAAAAAGCCAGCTGTTAAACATCAAATGATTCCTGTTTCCATATTTTAAGGGACTAATAATAGCTTTGAATAACTTAAAAAACAACATGGTGACACTTAACTTTAACCCCAGAGCTCCATAGTTAAGAAGAGCACAAATTCAAGACCAGCCTAAATGGCGTATCTAAACTCTGTCTCGTTAAAAACAAATAGAACTTGCAGACACTGTGAGGAGAATTCCAGACTCTGGGAAGGGAAAACTGAAGAGGTATTAATTAAAAGGCATAGTGATTCAGTTAGCCAGAAAAATGTACTAAAGAATTTTGTGTACCATATGTTGTATTATTAGCCAATTATAACATTTTTTGTCTTGTTAATTTCTTCCTTCCTCTTCCTCACCTATCCCTCTCCCCTAGTCTACTGATAGAGGAAGTTTTCCTCTGCTACTCTCTGACCCTAGCCTATCAGGTCCTATCAGTTCCTATCAGGACTGCATGGCTTGCCTTCCTCTGTGGGCTGGCTAGGTCACCCCACCAGGGAGAAGTGATCAAGGAGCAGGCAACTGAGTTCATGTCAGAAACTGTCTCTTCTCCTCTTACTAGGGAACCCACATGGAGACTGAGCTGTCTATGGGCTACATCTGAGCAGGGGGTCTAGGTCCTCTCTATGCATGGCCTTTGGTTGACACATCAGTCCTTGCAGTACCCCCAGGGCCCTGCCTTTATTCTTCCTTCCTTCCTTCCTTCCTTCCTTCCTTCCTTCCTTCCTTCCTTCCTTCCTTCCTTCCTTCCTTCCTTTCTTTCTTTCTTTCTTCCTCTCTCTCTCTCTCTCTCTCTCTCTCTCTCTCTCTTTTACTTTTTTTGCTCTTTTGGTCTCCTTGTGGGGCTCCTGTCCCCTCCAGTTTCTTTTATATCCCCTTTCTTCCATAAGATTCTTTGCTCTCTGTCCAAAGTTTGACTGTGAGTGTCTGCATCTGCTTTAATCCCCTGCTGGATGGAGTCTTTTAGAGACATCTGTGGTAGCTCCCATCCTGTACCCTCTCCTCTACCACTTCTGGTGCCTATTCTGTTCCCTTATGAATGAGAATTAAGCATCTTCCCTAGGGTCGTCCTTGTAATTTACCTTCTTTAGGTCTGTAAATTTTAGTATGTTTATCCTATATAATATGGCTAATATCCACTTATTGGTGAGTTTATACCATGCATGTTGCTCTGCTTCTGGGATTCCTCACTCAGGATGATCTTTTCTAGTTCCATCCATTTGCTTGCAAGTTTCATGATTTCCCCTTTTTTAAAATTTTTCCTTTTTTATATTAATTACAGTTTATTCACTTTGTATCCAAGCTGTAGTCCCTTCCTTCACTCCTTCCAAATCTCACCCTTCCTTCCTCTGCCCTTCCCATGTCTCTTTCCAAGTCCACTGATAGAGGAGGTCCTCCTCCCCTTCCATCTGACCCTAGTCTATAAAGTCCCATCAGGACTGGCTGCATTGTCTTCTGTGGCCCTATAAGTCTACTCCCCCCCCACCCCAGGGGAGGTGATCAGAGAGCCAGCCACTGGGTTTTGTCAGAGACAGTCCCTGTTCCCATTACAATGGAACCCACTTGGATACTGAGCTGCCATGGCTTACATCTGAGCAGGGGTTCTAGGTTATATCCATGAATGGCCCTTGGTTGGAGAATCAGTCTCAGAAAAGACCCCTGGGCACATATTTCTTGGGTCTGTTGCTCTCCTTGTGGAGCTCGTGTTCTCTCCAGGTCTTTCTGTCTCCCACATCTTTCATAAGATTCTCTTCACTCTGCCCAAAGTTTGTTTATGAGTCTCAGCATCTGCTTTGATACCCTGCTGGGTAGACTCTTTCAGAGGCCCTCTCTAGTAGGCTCCTGTCCTGCTCCCTGTTATCTCCCTATTTCGATTTCTGTCCTGTTTGAATTTCTGAATGAGGATTATTCATCTTATCCAGGGTCCTCCTTCTTGCTTAGCTTCCTTAGGTGTACAGATTTTAGTATGATTATCCTATATTATATGTCTAATATTCACTTATAAGTGAGTATATACCATGTGTGTCTTTCTGCTTCTGGGATACCTCACTCAGGATGATCTTTTCTAGTTCTCACGATTTGCCTGCAAATTTCATTATTTCCTCGTTTTTAATTGCTGAGTAGTATTACAATGTGTAAATGTACTACAATTTCTGTATCCATTCTTCCATTGAGGGACATCTAAGTTGTTTCCAGATTCTGGCTATTTAGAATAAAGCTGCTATGAACATAGTTGAACAATTATACCTTTTCATTGTTTAAATTTTTGTTTAAAAAGTAGATTTCATTTTACAAGCAGGTATGCAACAAATATTAAAAAAAGAAGTGCTTAGACCTTTCTACTAAGAGAACATTATTATTTTTATAATAGATTTTTCCCCATAATAACTTTTGCTGGTGAATGCCATAGGTCTTTCTTTATCTCATGATGTTATTAATCTTTTTACAAAAATACTTTCAGGACATTCTATGTAGTTTCATGCTTTTTATGATTCAAATATATTTCCTACTTTGAAATGTCTGCAAAAATCATTCTTGGATTCAAAATAAAAGGATGCTAAGTGTGTAATTCAGCTAATTTTATTTTTTATTTATTAACAATAACGGGATTATTGACAAAAATTTCATGCATTTAAACTGCAGAGCTCAATGCTTAAACCATTTAGAAATTACCCCTACCAAGATAATTAATATTTCTCTTACCTTGTAGATGTCATTTCTGTTTTGTTATACTTATTACAAGAATTCTTAAGATCAGCTGTCTTAGCAAATGCTTGTAATGGCCAATCCTATATTGGTCCAGATTTGTGATCCAGATCCTACATATATTAAAAAAAAAAACATTGTTTTATCTATGTTAAATGTTTACCTATAGATGCAATTCTGAGTGCATTGATGTTTCTCTGTTTTTATTCTGGGTTTGTTTTTATTGTCTGTTTTCTAAAGAGAGAGAAAGAAGGTTTGGAGTTGGGTTGGTTGCCAGGTAGGAAGGTTCAGAAAGAAAATGGAGAAGGGGAAACATATATACTGTATGAAAAATTATTTTCAATGAAAAAATTTAACTGAATGGAACCTTTTGTTATATTCTATAAAGCATAGAACATGACGCATAAGTATGAAAAACAAATAAATGGTGATAGTGATTTGTGGAGGAAGATTAGCATAATTTTACCAGCAGTATTTCATTATTTAGCATATTTTTTCATTTTTTTAATTTTCTCAGTAGAAATTCCCTTTGAACCATGCAGATTTCTCAGTTTTGAAAGGCTTCTGAATGACCTTCAGATTTAGGAAAAGTTCTCTCCTACAAAGATTCTATAATTCAATACTCTCTTTCTTTCAATGTCCATCCTGTTCGTCTTTCTGAGTGAGGAGTGATCATGTTACCCAGGGTCCTCCTTTTTGCTTAGCTTCATTAGGCATACAAATTTTAGTATGTTTATCCTATATTATATGTCTAGTATCCACTAAGTGAGAATATACCATGTGTGTCTTTCTGCTTCTGGGATTCCTCACCCAGGATGATCTTTTCTAGTTCCTACCATATGTCTGCAAATTTCATGATTTCCTTGTTTTTAATTGCTGAGTTGTATTCTATTGTGTAAATGTATCACAATTTCTGTATCCACTCCTCAACTGAGGGACATCTGGGTTGTTTCCAGCTTCTGACTATTACAAATAAAGCTGCTACAAACATGGTTGAACAAATGCCCTTGTTGTGTACTTGAGCATATATTTTTGATATATGCCTAGGAGTGGTATAGCTAGATCTTGAGGAAGTGTTATTCCTAATTGTCTGAGAACGTACCAGATTGATTTCCAAAGTGGTTGTACATTCCCACCAGCAATGGAAAAGGGTTCCCCTTTCTCCACATCCTCTCCAGTATGTATTTTCATTTGAATTTTTGATCTTAGCCATTCTGATGGGGGTAAGATGAAATCTCAGGGTAGTTTTAATTTGCATCTCCCGGATGACTAAGGATCTGAAACATTTCTTTAAGAATCCTACCACAGAGGGCCTCTGAAAGACTCTACCCAACAGTGTGTAAGAGCAGATGCAGAGACTCATAACCAAACTTTGGGCAGAGTGCAAGGGAATCTTATGAAAGAAGGGGGAAATAGTAAGATCTGTAGAGGACAGGAGCTCCACTAGGAGAGCAACAGAATCAAAATATCTGTGCACAGGGGTCTTTTCTGAGACTGATACTCTAACCAAGGACCATGCATGGATATAAGCTAGAACCTCTGCACAGATGTAGCCCATGGCAGCTCAGTATCCAGGTGGGTTGCCTAGTAAGGGGAACAGGGACTGTCTCTGACTTGAACTCAGTGGCTGGCAATTTGCCCACCCCCTCCTCCCTTGTGGTAGCAACCTTACCAAGCCACAGAGGAGGACAATTCAGCCAGTCCTGATGAGACCTGATAAACTACAGTCAGATGGAAGGGGAGGAGAAACTCCCTTATCTGTGTGGACTTAGAAAGGGGCATGGGAGGAGATGAGGGAGGGAGGGTAGGAATGGGAGGGAGTGAGGAGGGGCCTACAGCTGGAATACAAAGTGAATAAACTGTAACTAATATACAAAATAAACATTTAATTAAAAAAGAATAGTATGTAAAAATCTCAATGAGTCCTGCTTCAATCTCTCATTGGTCACCATACCAAAATACTCTAGAAATCTATGACAGCTTGAAAGTAAGATCTAGAGTACATCAAAAATCGTTTTTCCCTCTGCTCCCAACTTTAGTAGTTTGCTTTTACAGTTTTAACCTGGTGCTATATTTTCACTTGGGGGCCATCTGCTGAGTCAACGTTACATGTCATCCATGTTAGTGACTTATGCTATCTCATGTTCCAGAAACATGGCCATTATTCCATCATTCACACAAGACAGCCCAGTTTACCTGCATAACCTATTTCCAGTCGAGACAGGGAGATCTCCCCCAGAACAACAGAGCTCCACAAAATAATTCTAGAACAATATTCTTCATTCATAAGAATTAGAAAGCTATATTTTACATGATATAAACAATTAACATATATATTGTTCTGATACACAGGATAGATGAGGATATACAATTCTCCTTTCTTTGGACACTAAGAAAATGTACTTTCACTTTATTTTTTAGAGTTTACATAAAGAATATTATCACTCTGAAATTTTATATGTTACTATATTTTACAGAACTATACTTTTCTAAGAAATCAAGCCACCTATAATTGAGAGGCAGAGTTGCAAAAATCTTTGTAGCAGAAAAATGGTTTGAATATTTTTATGAAAAAATACTGATTCAGCTAAAATGTTGATGTGGTCTTGAGTTTGCTAGTTTATTTATTTATTTAATAAAAGAAAGCATTTAATTGGACTTAACAGTTCTAGAGGATTGGAATTTATGATGATGGAACAAAGGTATGAGGAAAGTTGAGAGTTCACATATCAAATGGCAAGTAGGCAGCACACTAGGACTTGGAGAGGGGCATAGGGGGAGAAGAGAGAGTGTGGGTGTGACTGGGAGGAGATGGAGGGTGCTAAAGCTGGAATACAAAGTGAATAAATTGTAAAAAGCAAAAGCACATAAAGGCCAATCACTTGCCAATCTTATGACTCTCCAGTGGCTTCTGCTACATCAGTCTGTTCTCACAGTACCTCCCTTGACCCCAAGCCTGGAAACATAAGCCCCACCTACCTTTCTGCTCAGTCACCGGCTTCAGCATCTTTAATAACAAATCAGGAATAATTGCCTGACATTCCTTACATCACATGGATACAGGAGATAGGTCAACATTCATAACAATGCCTGTGGCAGGGCTGTAACCAGATCTAAGGGCACTGAAATCAAATCTTAGGAAAATTATAAGGATAGCCTCGAAATCATATTGACATTTTTGATTCATGAGTGGTAAGTTACAATTATGTAGAGGCAATGTTGCCTCTACACTGTATATAGCACAGTGACTGAAGACATAGCTGTGCACTGCTCATCTCAAGAAAGCAAAAGAAAGGACTGAGAATTCTTACCAAGAAACAGTGATATATGTTTAGAAGATAGATATGTTTAGACTAATTCTAATATTTATACAGCATACACATGTATCTAAATATCTTGTGATACCTCATAGACAACATATTTTTGTATTGGTTAAAATAAATTAATTCTCAAAGAGATAAAACACAAGTATTTGCATGCATGTAGATGTGAACGTACATGCATGCATGTGTGTGTGTTGTTTTTGTGAAATAAAATCTCACTAAGTAAGTTCCCTCAGGAGAGCTGGGACTTACCACATAGGCCAGACTGACCTCAAACTTACAGCAACTTTCACACCTGCCTGTCAATTGTTGGTATTGAAGGCATGCTCAGTCACACCTAGTTTAGAATCATATATATCTATCTCTACGTAGATATAGATATTGTCAAAAACTCATTTGTGGAGTTTTTAAATAAATTTTAGCAGTCAGAGACGAAAACTAGTCTGTGCATTACAATAAGCAATTACAAACCTTTTTTCTTTAAATAAATTATTTTGGAATTGGGAGGGATATGGAAATAGTTAAGAAAAGTTCAGATCTTTGAATTTTTTGAACATAATGGTCTACATCTTTATAACTTTGAAATTATATTTTTATGCCTCATATAAGCTAAGTAAGAATTCTACCACTGAGACATATATGCAACATCCATAAACGTATTCATTTCATAGATATTCCTGATTATCAAAGTGTTATAGGCTTTCTGTCTGCAAATTTTCATCAATGTTTTTGCATTGAGAAACCACACAGTGCAAAGTACAATGTGTTAAGTAATCATAAGAAACAGTTAAAAGCAATGCTCAGCTTATAGATCTGGCAGATTGCATAGAAGGCATGAATGTTGCAAGAAGTCAGATTAGAGAAAGGGGTGACAACTATGGCTGATTGAAGACAGCCTGATTGCAGCAAATAGGAATGAAGAGAGGTGTTGCAAGAAGATGAGATATTAAGAATATATCCAAAGTGAATAATCTGAGTCTGGGTGTGGCCTCTCATCGCTATAATAAATGTGGGTCGCTACTGCATTTCAGCAACCACAATAGCGGGTTCACAGAGTACAAAGAACTTTAAAACACTGAGGAAAGGGCTTTGCACACTTTCATAGAGAACTGGATAATGAAAACTCCCAATATAAGCAAAGAAAACAGCTGGGTATTCTCTTCCTAGCCAGGTTTCCATGGAAACATCTATGCCTACTTTCATGATTCCAATATGAGGAGTTCATTTGAAATAACCCAGTACTGGTAATTCACCTTCAGTGACAGATGCTCATAAGCCCCATGTTCAGCTTCTGAAATGTGAATGTGTATTTACCAGCAAAAATGAACAAAATCATGAGAAAAATTGAAAAAGTCCCAGGGTTATATTTTGAAAATAGATAAAGCTGATCTTAGGATAACCATTGAAGTTCTGCTCCTAAAAACAAACAAATAAAAAAGTGTACCAATGATTTATCGGTTTATTGTTAATATAAAATATTTCAGAAATTAAAACCGATGATGTAGATATTTATTATTTTCTGTAAAATGATCCACGCCATATGTTAAGATAAAATGCTGTTTGCCATGCATACCATGAAGATATCGCATCTTTGAGGATATGTAAAAGTACATTTGCATAACATAAATATATATATGCATAAATATATACGCACACCTGCATATGATATAAATACACAATATCTTGAATCATGATGTTCGAAAAATTCATCTCTTTGCGTAGAATAATGTTTCCATTAAAATTTTGCATTCTAAAATGTTCAGTGTCTATTGCCTTTATTTTATCTATTAGTACATTGGATATTTTAGAGTGAAATATATTCTTAACATACATATTCATTCAGAATTGGGATTCATGAAGTATAACTGCATGTTGTTTTATTATTATTATCATTGTTTATTACAATTTATTCACTTTCTATCCTAGCTGTAGCTGCTCCCTCATATCCTCCCAGTCCCACCCTCCCGCTATCTACTCCTTTAGTCCACTGATAGGCCTATCAGGTCTCTGTAGCTGTATGGATCCTCTTTCTCTGTTGTCTAATAAGGCCACCTCATCACGGGAGGTTATCAATGAGCAGGCAACCAAGTTTATGCCAGAGCCCCTGCTCCTCTTACTAGGAAAATCACATCAAGACTGAGCTGCCCCTGGGCTACATTTGAGCAGGGGTCTAAGTCTTCTCCATGCATGGTCCTTGGTTGATTCATCTCTGCAGGGGCCCCTGGGCCCAGATTTGTTGGCTCTGTTGGTCTCCTTATGGAGCTCCTGTGCTCTCCAGGTCTTTCTATCTCCCACATCTTTCATAATATTCTCTTCACTCCTATTTTTTCTATGAGATTCACTGTACTATGCCCAAAGTTTGGCTATGAGTCTCAGCATCTTCTTCTATACCCTGCTGGGTAGAGTCTTTCAGAGGCCCCTGTGGAGGGCTCCTGTCCTGTTCCCTGTCTTCTCCCACTTTTGATGTCAATCCTGTTTGCCCTTCCAAATGAGGATTAAGCTTCTTCCCTAGGATCCTTCTTGTTGTTTAGCTTCTTTAGGACTATAGATTTTAGTATGTTTATCCTAATTATATGGCTAATATCCACTTATAAGTATATACCATGTGTCTTATGAGTATATACCATGTGCCTCTTTCTGCTTCTAGGTTACCTCACTCAGGATGATCTTTTCTAATTCCATCCATTTGTCTGCAAATTTCATGATTTTCTTTTTGTTTCATATTTAAATTTAAGTTTTTTCTTTATATTTTTCCAATTTATTTTTATTTTTTTTAATATTAGTTACAGTTTGTTAACTTTGTATCCCCGTTGTATCCTGCTCCCTTTTTCCCTCCCAATCCCACCCTTCCTCCCTCATCTCCTCCCTGCCTCTTTCCAAGTCCACTGATAGGGGAGGACCTCTTCCCCTTTCATCTGACCCTGGTTTATCAGGTATCTTCAGGACTGACTGCAAAGTCCTCCTCTGTGACCTAGCAGGGCTGCTCTTCCCTCAGGCGGAGTGGGGAGGAGGTCAAAGAGCCCACCATTGAGTTCATGTCAGAAACAGTTCCTGTTCCCCTTATTACCCACTTGGATACTCAGCTACCATGGGCTATATCCGAGCAGAGGTTCTAGGTTATATCTATACATGACCCTTGCTTGGAGAAACAGTCTCATAGAAGACCCCTGTGCCCAGATATATTTGGTCCTCATGGAGCTCCTGTCCTCTCCAGGTCATATTAAATCCCTCCTCCCTTTTTTATATGATTCCCTGCACTCTGCCAAAGGTTTGGTTATAAGTCATAATATCTGCTTTGACGCACTGCTAGGTAAAGTCTTTCAGAGGCCCTCAGTGGTAGGCTTCTGTCTTGTAACATGTTTGCTCCTACATCCGATGTCCATCCCATTTGTCTTTCTAAGTGAGGATTGGTCATTGTACCGTGCGTCCTCTTTCTTCTTTATCTTCTTCAGGTGGATGGATTTCAGTATGTTTATCCTATCTTATATATACTCTTATATAAGTGAGTATATACCGTGTTTGTCTTTCTGCTTCTGGGGTACCTCACTCAGGATGATCATTTCTAGGTCCCACCATTTGCCTGAAAATTTTATGATTTCCTTGTTTTTAATTGCTGAGTAGTATTCCATTGTGTAAAAGTACCACAATTTCTGTATCCATTCCTCAACTGAGGGACATCTGGGTTGTTTCCAGGTTCTTGCTATTATGAATAAAACTGCTACAAACATGGTTGAGCAAATGTCCTTGTTGTGCACTGGAACATCTTTTGGATATGCCTAGGAGTGGGACTTGAGAAAGCACTATTCCTAATTGTCTGAGAAAGCGGCAGATTGATTTCCAAAGTGGTTGTACAAGTTTACGTTCCCACCAACAATGGAGGATAGTTCCCCTTTCTCCACAACCTCTCCAGCATGTGTTGTCACTTGAGTTTTTGATCTTAGCCATTCTGGTGTGTGTCCGGTGAAATTTCAGGGTCGTTTTGATTTGCATCTCTCTGATGGCTAAGGACATTGAGCATTTCTTTAAGTGTTTCTCTGCCATTCTGTATTCCTCTACTGCAGATTCTCTGTTTTGCTCTGTACTCCATTTTTTTAATCAGATTGCTTCATTTACTGTTTTTAACTTCTTTAGCTCTTTATATATTCTGTATATCAGCCCTCTGTCAGATATAGGGTTGGTGAAGATCCTTTCCCAGTCTATAGGCAGTCGTTTTGTTTTGATGACTATGTACTTCGCTTTACAGAAGCTTTTCAGTTTCATGAGGTCCCATTTGTTGATTTTTGCTGTTAGAGCTGTGCTGTCAGTGTTCTGTTCAGGAAGTTGTCTTCTGTGCCAATGAGTTCCAATGTCTTACCCACTTTTTCTTCTAACAGATTTAGAGTATCTGGTTTTATGTTGATGTCTTTGATCCACTTGGACTTTAGATTTGTGCAAGGTGATAAATATGTATGGATTTATTTTCATTTTTCTGCATGTAGACAACCAGTTTTTACTTGCTGAGTAGTATTCTAACAATAAATGGATGTCCTGAAAATTAAAAGATTTTGTAAAGCAAAGGACACTGTCAACAGGACAAAATGATAGCCTTCAGACTGGGAAAAGACCTTCACCAACCTTACATCTGACAGTGAGATAATATGCAGAATATATAAAGAACTCAAGAAGTTAAACACCAAAAAACAACATAATCCAAATAGAAAATGGAATACAGAGCTAAATAAAGAATTCTCAAGAGAGGAATATCAAATGGCAAAGAAACACTTAAAGAAATGTTCAATATCCTTAGTCATCAGGAAAATGCAAATCAAAATGACCCTGAGATTGCACTTTACACCTATCAGAATGGCTAAGATCAAAACTCAAGTGACAACACATGCAGTAGAGAGTATGGAGAGAGGGGAACCCTCCTCCAATGCTGGTGGGAATGCAAACTGGTACAACCACTTTCAAAACCAATCTGGAGTTTTTCTCAAAAAAATAGGAATAGCACTACCTCAAAATCTTGCTATACCATTCCTGGGTATATACCCAAATGATGTCCATTCAATAAGGATATTTGTTCAACTATATTCAAAGCAGTTTTATTTGAAATAGCCAGAATCTGGAAACAACCCAGGTGTCCCTCAGCTGAGGAATGCATACCAAAACTGTGGTACATTTACACGTTTCTTTAAAAAAAAAAATCATGTGTATCAAAGCAGATGCTGAGACTCATAACCAAATCTTGGAGAGACTGCAGGGAATCATATGAAAGAAAGGGAAGTTAGTATGACCTGGAGAGGGCAGGAGCTTCACAAGGATTAAATATATCAGGGCACAGGGGTCTTTTATGAGACTATTCTCCAATCAAGGACCATGTATGGATATAACCTAGAACCCCTGCTCATATGTAGCCCATAGTAGCTCAGTATCCAAGTGGGTACCCTAGTAAGGGGAACAGGGACTATTTCTGACATGAACTCAATGGCGGGCTCTTTGACCTTCCCCCAGAGGGAGAAGCAGCCTTGCTAGGACACAGAGGAGGACATTGCGGGCAGTCCTGAAGATACCTGATAAGCTAGGGTTCGATGGAAGGGGAGGAGGACCTACACTATCAGTGGACTTGGAAAGGGGGAGGGAGGAGATGAGCGAGGTAAGGTTGGATTGGGAGGGAATGAGAAAGGGAACTACTGCTGGGGTATAAGGTAAATAACCTGTGACTAATATAAAAAAAATCATTGGGCCAAATTATTCCAACACATTTTCTAGGACTGAACTTTTAAGCGACAAAGTTATGGTGGAGAGTTTCTCAAGCCAGACTGTGAGCTTAACTTTTCCAAGGGTTCTGACCACTTCTACATAAATAAGGCCAAAAACAAACAGACCAACAAACAAAAATCCCACATTCCTCCATTCTTTGTAATGAATATTTATATAAAATACTAGGTATGCTAATTAGCTAATAAATGACAGTATTATCATATTTACATACCAAGAATGAATGCAGATACATGTTTTGAAGATTGCATTTTATATTTTTTACAACAATTGGATTTTCCAATCCTGTTTAACTATGTCTGTAAATTTGTTGTACTTTCTTACTAAGAAAGCTGATACTAAGACTCATAACCAAACCTTCAGCAGAGTGCAGGGAATCATATGAAAGAAGGGGGAGTTAGTGTGATGTGGAAAGGATAGGAGCTCCACAAGGACCAAATATATCTGGGCACAGGGGTCTTCTATGAGACTGTTTCTCCAAGCAAAGGTCATGTATGGATATAACCTAGAACCTCTGCTCAGATGTAGCCCATGGTAGCTCAGTATCCAATTGGGTACCCTAAATAAGGGGAACAGGAACTGTTTCTGACATGAACTCAATGGTTGGCTCTTTGACCTCCTCCCACCTCTGCCTGAGGGAAGAGCAACCCTGCTAGGCCACAAAGGAGGACATTGCAGGCAGTCCTGAAGATACCTGATAAACCAGGGTCAGATGAAAGTCCTCAATCAGTGGACTTGGAAAGGGGCTGGGAGGAGATGAGGGAGAGTTTGGGGGGAATGAGGGAGTGGGATACAGCTGGGATACAGAGTTAATAAAATATAATTAATAAAAAATAAATTAAATTAAAAAATAGTTCAGACTCTGAATATTGTGTTATATAACAAGATTATAAATTTCTCCAGTTTCTAGGCTCCAGAGCAATTTAAATATAAAATGCAATAAAACGTCCATATTTTTAAAGTAGTCTTACAGTCAAGTTTTTGTAAAGAAATTTATTTATCAATTTAATAGCTACTCTGGCTTTCTACACCTATATTTGAATATATTCTAATAATGTTTTTCTGGAATATTTCCATTTTACTCTGCATTTTAGTATTCTTTGTACAAGTGGCCAAACAATGGCCTTTGGCATCAGCTGGGGAAGTGCAAAATTTGGTCTCCCATGATAGGAACATTTTGTGGGAAGTGGCTTGAATTCCAGAATGTTTGTTGTTAATATCTATTTGTTGTTGTTGTTTGTTGTTTTGTTTTGTTTTGTTTCCAGAGACAGGGTTTCTCTGTGTAGCCTTGGCTCTCTTGGACTTACTTTGTAAACCAGGCTGACCTAAACCTCACAGAGATCTACCTGCCTCTGCCTCCCTGAGTGCTGGGAATACAGGTGGTCTTTATATCTTTTTAAGGATAATTTTAAAATATAATCACTTGTCACAGTGACTAAGTGTAAATTTTTCTTAGTGACAATATCCTCTACTGTTATGCCTTGTAATTTTACTTGCTTATATCTATTACCCACTCACTTTTCCTATATTAATATTGTTTATTTGTATTACTTTTTTCGTTTTACACAGGATCGGCTGAGTAGAAAGGTATAAATTTTCTGTATTATTTTCTCATGAAAATAAAGAAACCAGGGTGGGATAAGTAGTTGAAGTTTACTTTTATTGTGGATGCGACTGTAAGAACTGACTTTATACTAAATAAACAAAGGGTAGAGGGCATGAAGGAATAGTTAAGCTTGAAGATATAGGAGATCAACACCCTGGATTTAATGATTCATCATAGTGCTAGATGTAACATACTCAGGGGAGAAATGGGAAAGATATCAGACATTCCTCTGAAACTGGTTTTAAAAATTAAATTTAATTTAATCAATACAGTAAGTAAAATTTTATATGTTAATGAGATAATATGATGTTTTGGTACATGCATACGTTGCATAACATGTAACTCAGGTCAAAAAGATCTATCTCTTCAACCATATTTCCTGTCTTGTACAATTTCAAACATATAAGGGGTTATAGTTATCTATCCCTCCCCCTTTGTACCAGCACACCAGAACTTTGCCCCAATCCCACTGTAACTTAGAACCTCTTGGTCAAACCTTATGCATTACTTCCTTCAAGTACTCCCCCTAACCTCTGCGGAACCACCCCTCAACTCCCAGTTCCCATGACAACCACACTGAGCAATTCTGTATATGAACAAAAATGCACATTTCTTTCTGAGCTTGGCACATTTCACTTACAATCTATACCTGGTCATGTTATTGAACACAACAGAGTGTTTCTTCTTTCTATATCTGCTTAATGCCTCATTGTGTACATACATAACATCTTCTCCATTCACCAGTATATAAACACTGTTGTTTCTTTCCTGTTTATTGTGAATTGTGCTGCTATGAACATGAAAGTATCTTCTAAACATGATTGCATAACTTCCCTTGAATAAATACCCAGGACTGGGATTCATGAATCAAACAGTAGTTCTAATTTTTAATTTTAATTTATTATTTTCTTAATAACAGTAGAAGTATACCTTTCCTCCATGTCACACAAGGGTTCCCTTAAAAACAGTTTTTTAATTAAAGTTTTATTTTTTATATTAATTACAGTTTATTTACTTTGTATCCCAGCTGTACCTCTCCCTCATTCCCTCCCAATCCCACCCTCCCTCCCTCATCTCCTCTCTGCCCCTAAGTCCACTGAAGGGACTCATATGAAAGAAGGGGGACTTACTAAGACCTGAAGAGGACAGGAGCTCCACAAGGACCAAATATATCTGGGCACAGGGGTCTTTTCTGAGATTGATTCTCCAACCAAGGACCATGCATGGAGATAATTTAGACCCCCTGCTCAGACATAGCCCGTGGCAGCTCAGAATCCAAGTGGGTTCCACAGTAAGGGAAACAAGGACTGTCTCTGACATGAACTCAGTGGCTGACTCTTTGAATGGTTTCTCCCCCACCATGAGGGAGGAGCAGCCTTGCTAGGACACAGAGGAGGACATTGCAGCCAGTCCTGATGAGACCTGATAAGCTAGGGTCAGATGGAATGGGAGGAGGACCCCCTCTACCAGTTTGTTTGTTTTTAAGTTTATTTATTTATTCACTTTACATCCCAAAGACAGCTCCCTTTTTCCTCTTCTCCTAGTCACATCCCCCCTCCTCTTCTTCTCAGAGAAGTGGGGTCCCCACCCTGTATCATGCCACCCCAGCTCATCAAGTTACATCAGGACCAAGTGCATCCTCTTCCACCCTGCTAGAAAGAGGTGATTCAAAAGCAAGCAATAGAATTCATGTCAGAAAAAGCCCCTGCTCCACTTTCTAGCAAACCCACATGAAGACCAAGCTGCCTATAGGTTGTGTATTTGTTGGGAGCCTAGTTCTAGGCCTTGCATGTTCTTTGGTTGGTGCTTAAATCTCTGTAGGTGTTCCCCCCCTTGGGCCTATGTTAGTTAACTCTTTTGTCTTCTTGTTGAGTTTGTCTGCCCTCTGAGGCTTTCTATCTTTCCCCCCATACTTCCACAAGGCTCCCTGAGATGTTCTACTGGGTGGAGCCTCTCAGAGGAGTTATGCTAGGCTCTTGTTTAATGAGAGAGATGAACATTGTTCATTTGGAAAGTTAATCCCTTAATAGAAGATAAGGTATTGTATATAATAGACATATAGCAATCAATTTCTACTGAATGTAGTGTTTTTTTAAGATGGAGAATAATGTCACAATGTGTTAAAATTTTATAATCAAAAGTTTATTTAACATACTTTTAAATCCTTTAATATTTTGAGTTTCATACATTTATATCCTAGATTTTACATGCTTGCATCCTCTTTTCCTGATTCTCATAATCTCTTTCTTCCTCTACCCCTCTCTCTTTCAACTTCTTTGCAATAAGTCCTCATTAGACTCATTGAATTTCTTCCTTGATGTGGGTAGGAGACTCTTTTGTACAGGACTGGCAACTTCTCAGTTGCTACATCCGTGAAACAATGGCATCACTTGTCCCAGTTACTGTTAATTGCTAATAATTACTCAGAGAGAAATGGGCCTTACCTTATGACCCAACCCCATCCATGATGAAATGTTGATGGGGCCAAGTTTGTACAAGTTTTGTGCAGGTAAACATAGCATCAGTGAGATTATGAGTGCAATGACTGTGTCATATCCAGAAGACTTCTATTTGCTGCACAGCATCCTGCCTTAGGTTCTTACTTTGTGGCTGTCCATTTTTCTATAATGTTTCCTGAGCCTCAAAGTGGGTTATAGCTGTCCCATTTAGGGATAAGCACCCCACCATCACTCATTTTCAGACTTTAATTAGTTGTGAGTTTTTGTATTAACCATTTTTCTCTGTGGTAAGAAGCTTCTCAGATGAACAGGGAGTAGCACTAATCTATGGGTATAACCAAGTATGGAGAAAGTAGTTTAACAACATAACTGTTAGTGAAAATAATAGGCTCCTTGTTAGTAGGTATGTCCTGCCCAACCTCTGACACTGGACCAGCTTATAAAACCAAGCATGAATTTCAAGTCCAATCAGAAAGGTGTTAGTTGTCCCCTTAACAATCATGTCACTATTGCATAGAAGGCTTATCCTACCCAGCTCTTAGATGTTGTTATAGCTAACAGGATTCATGTCTAGGTAAGACTGATACTGATGACTTTTCTTCCCCCATCACTGTTCAGAAATCTTTGTCTGCTGTGATCTCATGCTTTGTAGTATAGGATTACATCATACTAACATCTGAAAGATTTATTTGTTACAGTAACTATTATTTCTTGCAAAGAATATGTAAGAAATGCTTGTATTCAAAAGCATTTTTCTTTAATGTGCACTAGAAATGCTATGAAATAAGCCATTAAACATATTCCTAAGAACACAGCTGTGGTTTGCTAAGCTGCTCTGACTCAATTTCTCTATAAATAGTGAGGGCAGATGTCAACATAAATTTAAATTTTCAAAATAAGTCTCCTAAGAAAATAAGACTGTTGGATAGTGAAAATTAATAAATCCAGGTACAGAAAAATAATAAGCCTATGGCCCTAACCAAATTACTAAGACTTTTTTCTGAGGAGGGCTACAGAATTGTATGTGTTAAATGTTACCATGTGTCGGGGACTGCATTCTACATATCAACTTATTTAATTGTATTGGTTGCAACAGCGTTATTTGAAGCCTCTCTACTGTCCACATGGTAGAGTCATTGAAATATAAGCCATTGGTATGATTCCTACAAACAGTGGGAATGTATATATCCAAGACATATTACTGAAAAACCTCTACTCATGGTAGCTGTAGTGCATACATTTTAGCCCTCTTGTTTCCTCTGCAAAGTAATCACTGCACACAGTGATTAGAAATAATGGGGATAAGGCACTTGTTAGTCAGTACTGACTGTCACCTATTACTATGGCTGAGGAAGCTATCACTCTTTTTATCAATTACACTTTATTCACTTTGTACCCCCCATAAGCCCCACCCTCCTCCCCTCCCGATCCCACGCTCCCTCACCCTTCTTCACGCATGCCCCTCCCCAAGTCCACTGACAAGGAAGGTCCTTTTCTCCTTCCTTCTGATCTTAGTCTATAGGTTCTCATCAAAAGTGGCTGCATTGTCTTCCTCTGTGGCCTGGTAATGCTGCTCCCCCTCAGGGGGAGGTGATCAAAGAGCAGGCCAATCAGATTATGTCAGAGACAGTCCCTGTTCCCATTACTATGGAACCCACTTGGACACTGACCTGCCATGGGCTACATCTGTGCAGGGGTTCTAGGTTATCTCCATGAATAGTCCTTGGCTGGAGTATGAGTCTCTGGGAAATTCTCTGTGTTCAAATTTTCTGGTTCTGTTGCTCTCCTTGTGTGGTTCCTGTCCCCTCCAGCTCTTACTATTTCCCACTTCTTACATAAGATTCCATGCACTCTGCCAAAAGCTTGGTTATGAGTCTCAGCATTTGCTTTGATACAGTGCTGGAAAGAGTCTTTCGGATGCCCTCTGTGGTAGATCCCTGCCCTGTTCCCTGGGTTTTCTCCTTCCATTGTCCATCCCATTTGTCTTTGTGAGTGAGGACTGAGCATCTTACTCAGGGTCCTCCTTCTTGCTTAGCCAATTTTTTTAT
The DNA here is from genome assembly GCF_907164565.1 of Psammomys obesus. Classification (NCBI taxonomy): domain Eukaryota; kingdom Metazoa; phylum Chordata; class Mammalia; order Rodentia; family Muridae; genus Psammomys; species Psammomys obesus. The sequence goes on along the minus strand of NW_026596962.1, from coordinate 7,223,124 downwards.
ATAAAGAATAAAGCTGTTTCAACCATTTAGGAACTCATGATGGGTAATAAATCTGAAAACAGTTCAGGAACTATTTTCTTCTGTTAATTAGTCCCTAACATTCTTCACCCTTTTCCAAAATGCGGAAGCAGCTACTGCACTTTGCCCTCAGCATCTTCGCCCCACCTGCGCATGTCACCCACGCTGCCCAGATGGGGAAAACCCATGTAACATTTACTTTTACCTCTTATCTGCGGAAGCCAGAAAGCATATCATGTATGTTTTAAATGTACTCACTTTTATGAAGCCTGCTAACAATAGGATTATAATTCAAATCTTAATCATTCAAAAATCTAAAACTAGTGCATAATCCAATAACTTTTTTCTGTGGTTACAGAAAAACCATATGTGATAATAAACCTTTTCTTGAAATGTGTTTACTGTTGCTTGTAAATAAAAATTTGTATCTAACCTTTTCCATGCCATTACATCTTTAAATTTCATTTAATTACCAAATTTAAAAATTAATTTTGTAAATATTTCATGATAATTTTATCTACTGGTTGATCTCTGGGGTTAATTTTTTAAATTAATTAACTGATTTTATTTTGTGCTTTTCTTTAGTGATAAAATTTTAGTTACTTAATTTATAAGGAATCCTGGTTTGAATTGCTTTGTCGTTCATACAAGCTAATTACTTTCCAAATTTTATCTATAAAATTATGTTTTTCACATCGTTTTACTTAATGTTGTGAGTTATGCCTATCTATTAAGTATGTTCCTTTTTCTTTGCATGTTTTCAAATACTTTTGAAAGTCCAAATTGTCCTAAATCTACACACGCAGTTTCATTCTAAGCATTATCTATAAAGGTTTGTGATTTAAAGGTTTAGGACACATATATTTATGAAAATTTGGGAAATATTTCTGACCTTATAAAACATATCTATATATCTTCTTGTCCTTTATACTTAAGTATATTCCAGCGTGAGTATAGAATTGAGAACCAATTAAGAAACTGTATACCACAAGAGAAGATAAGGTAAAACATGAGCTAGAATCACATTTATCATGGAGATATGTTTGCAAATGAAACCTTGAAAAAGTAGCATCTTACTAGTGAAACGTGTATGCCATATTTTTTAAAATATCAAAAGATGTAAACTGATGTGTATGTCTCTATAATTTTGAGACATACTCATAATGACCAGATATATTACAAATATCTATTAAATAAAATATGTAAAACAGTATAAAACAACTTTAAAGTCTGATAGAATTATAACAAAAGCAGGAAACATGTTTCTATTATTTGTTTCTAAAGATAGTTGGTTATTTAATTGTTTTAGATCAACTTTGGAGGTTGAACTAGATTCTTGAACAACTTGGAAAACAATGCTAGGAAGATATGAAACTTAAGTTGTTGTAGTTGTTGGTTATTTTTTTTTTTTCATTTAGTCTATCATCTTCCAAGACCTTGTTGTATAAGTAAATGTCCATTGCCATTTAAAAGGCCATAAAGCCATGCAGTGGAGTACCTGCGAATACAGGACACTCTTTATGAGTGTCAAAACCAAATTAGAATTCATTTTAAGGTCACAAGTGAGAGTTATTTTATTACATGCTTGTGACTTAAAATTTTAAGTACAGTATATTTTATGACCACAGACTGAGTTTGTCTGTATTTTGTTGTGGATATAAAAATCTGTGACTTGATCAAGTTCTCTGGAAGTGTAATACGGGAGGATGGCTCACCTTGAGCTAACCTGAGAAGACTCCTATTCTTAAAGATAAATTGTACAGAAGCCAAAACTAAGGAAGTCTTTCCTGAGACAATTTTGTAGTTAGGATCCTTTTATCTGTTATTGATAATGAATTTTTATCTTACTCTGAAATTATATGGTCAGATGCCCATGTTGAGAAAGTAAATTTGTATTCTGAAAAAAGGAAAAAAAAATGTTCAAGCCTTTTAACTTTTTCCAGTGCATATCTTATTTTCTATTCTCTTCTTTCTTTCTTTCTTTCTTTCTTTCTTTCTTTCTTTCTTTCTTTCTTTCTTTCTTCTTTTTCTCCTTCTTTTTAGCCAGTCAACTGGCTGCTTATTTCCCAGATCCATAGTTACAACATTTTTATCATTTAGTATGTTTTCTTTGATTGAGGGCTTGGTATTCTTAAAATCAGAACTCCACAAAAAAATATTCACGTACTCAGGCTTCGTTATCCTGAGCCTATTAGCTTTCCCCAAAATTTAATTTGTCAGTGTTATCTCTATAACAGTAGTGCTAATAAAAGGGTATCCTGATAAGTCAATGTGTTCATTGGTGAATCCAACAGATTCTGAAATATGGAGCAGGGAAGATTGGCATCTTCCTTACTTCCTAGACCAAGTAAACATTGTCTCAGTGTTAATATCAGTATCCATGATACACTTAACACACAAGACCTAAGGCAAAACATCAGAGCAACAGCATATGTCAATGTCTACACTCTTAGCCCTACATCTCTTTCAAAACCATGTGCAATATAGGAGCATTTCTTTTCATGGATGATTACCAGAAAAGAGTCACCTTCCTTCCATTTTTCTTTATTCAGCAGCTTACAAAACATTTATTAGATGTCAGCCAGCTTGCTTCAAGTCATTAGGGATATGTTGCAAGCAGTCAGAGAAAATTCCACACTGGAAAATTGCTGTAAGCAAAAGTTATGAATAAGTGAAATAGATAAGATAAATAACATTTAATCCTAAATCATCAAAGTAGTAGTCATGTAGCAATCTTACAGAAGGAAACAACTTTGTCATACTTTCAAAATAAAGTAGTTTTATATGGTGGAGATGCATGCCCTCAACATTAGGCTTCAAGTTCCAGAGACTAAGAGATGGTAACATTGTCTTTTTTGATTACCAAAAGTGTGGCTTGCAGCTCTAGACAAAGACATCCTTGAAAGTCAAAGTCAAAGTTGCAAAGGAACCCTTAAGGAGATTCACATCTCAACAGGATATTTATATTCACCGAGTTTCTAAAAGAAAACCTTCAGGAAAAAGGAGACAAAAGACTCAGAGCTCAGGCAACCTGTGTTCCTCAAAGACCCTGGGATAGATAAGGATATTAAGGTCTGAAGGAAGGAAGAAACTTGACTAAAATATTGGTTGAAAAAGGCACAACTGTGTAAAAGTACCACAATTTCTGTATCCATTCCTCCATTGATGGATATCTGGGTTGTTTCCAAATTCTGGCTATTATGAATAAAGATGCTACAAACATGGTTGAGCAAATCTCCTTGTGTACGTGAGCATCTTTTGGATATATGCCTAGGAGTGGTATAGCTGGGTCTTGAGGAAGCACTCTTCCTAATTGTCTGAGAAAGCATGAGATTGATTTCTAAAATGGTTGTACAGTTTACATTCCCACCAAAATGGCGGAGGGTTCCCCATTCTCGACATGCTGTCCTGCATGTGTTTTTACTTGAGTTTTTTTATCTTAGCCATTCTGATGGGTATAAGGTGAAATCTCAGGGTCATTTTGATTTGCATTTCTCTGATGGCTAAGGACATTGAGCAACTCTTTAAGTGTTTCTCTGCCATTCTATATTCCTCTACAGAGAATTATCTGTTTAGCTCCATACCCCATTTTTAATTAGATTGCTTGATTTATTGCTTTTTAACTTCTTTATGTATTCTGGATATCAGCCCTCTGCCAGATACAGGGTTGGTGAAGATCCTTTCCCAGTCTGTAGGCTGTCATTTTGTTCTGATGACAGTGTCCTTTGCTTTACAGAAGCTTTTCAATATCATGAGTCCCATTTATTGATTTTTGCTCTTGAAGCATGTGCTCTTGGTTCAGGAAATGGTCTCCCGTGCAATGAGTTCTGGGCTCTTCCCCACTTTTTCTTCTAATCAATTAACTGTATCTGGTTTTATGTTGAGGTCTTTGATCTACTTGGACTTCAGTTTTGTGCAGGGTGATAAATATGCATCTATTTTCATTTTTCTGCATGTAGACATCCAGTTGGACCAGCACCATTTATTGAAGATGCTGTCTTTTTTACGCAATGCAATACATCTCAGCAATTAAAAACAAGTAAATCATGAAACTTGCAGGCAAATGGTGGGATCTAGAAAAGATCATCCTGAGTGAGGTATCCCAGGAGCAGAAAGACACACACGGTATATACTCATTTATAAGTAGCTGCTAGACATATAATATAGGATAAACATACTAAAATCTGTATACCCAAAGAAGATAAACAAGAAAGAGTACCAGGGTAAGATGATCAATCCTCACTTAGAAAGACAAATGGGATGGACATTGGAAGTAGGAGAAAACAAGTAACAGGATAGGAGCCTACCACAGAGGGCCTCTGAAAGACTCTGCCTAGCAGTGTATCAAAGCATATGCTGAGACTCATAACCAAACCTTCTGCAGAGTGTAGAGAATCATATGAAAGAAAGGGGGAGTTAATATGACCTGGAGAGGACCACAAGGACCAAATATATCAGGGCATAGGGGTCTTTTATGAGACTGTTCTTCCAATCAAGGACCATGTATGGATATAACCTAGAATCCCTACTCGTATGTAGCCCATAGTAGTTCAGTATCCAAGTGTGTACCCTAGTAAGGGGAACAGGGACAATTTCTGACATGAACTGGCTGGTTCTTTGACCTCCTCCCTGCCCCACTCCCGAGGGAGGAGCAGCCCTGCTAAGTCGCAGAGGAGGACATTGCAGCCAGTCCTGAAGATACCTGATAAGCTAGGGTCAGATGGAAGGGGAGGAGAACCTCCCTACCAGTGGACTTGGAAGGAGGCAGGGAGGGGATGGGGGAGGGAGGGTGTGAGTGAGAGGGAATGAGGGAGGGGTCTGCAGCTGGGATACAAAGTAAATAACTTGTGATTAATATAAAAACTAAAAATTATAAAAAATAAATAAAAAATAAAAAAGATTATATCACATCAAAAATGTATTTTCTAAGAACTGAAAAATAAAAGATAGAGGCACAATTAATATTTTTGTTTATGTTATATACTTGGTTTGAAAATGTGGGCTGGCTATAATTAGACAAACATTGAGAAGCCTAAGGTGTCTTGACCTCAAACACAATTCAGGAGTTAAGAAAAGTAGACTAATGGGGCAAAGAGGAAGATGGGGTTAGAGAAACTGAAATCAAACTAGAAAAGAACAGTGACTCTGAAGGCAACCAAGGAAAGAGATTGCCAAAACAGAGGCTCTAATGACACTCCAAATAAGGAATGGAGACATTGAAAACTATCTATAGATTTTCAAATAGAAGTTAAATCAAACTGTTCTATGCTTTATGCCATAAAATGTATGGGGATGTGTCCATTGAAACACCTATGTGATAAATTGGAAATGCAGATGCCTTCTTGAAATCTATGGCCGTCAAGTACAAGAATCCTAGGTATTGTCTCATTCAGGTCAGAGACTAAATAGATGTTACAAAAGTAGCAATCATAAAAACATGACAAAATTCATCTCTTAATGCAACACTCTTTATTCACAGTAATTGGTTACAACTTGTATTTGTATATAAGGTATATAAACCTAGCAACTCACATAAATACATAAAATAGAAAAAGCTAAGATGCTCTAAATTAATTTTGCATATAAAGTACATAAAATATTGTATCCTAAGGTCTCCTTATAGAATCAGGTTTACTTTTTATTTTTTATAAGTAATATTTGATTTAATATTTTTTCATATTGTAGTCTATTGAACATTCCTGTTTTATAAGGCAAGTAACTAGCATATGAAGAGAAGTACTGAGTGATTAAATGTTTGGAGAATCTTAAACTAATCAAAGAATAAGTTTATACACTCTAGAACTCCTCAAAGTATTTAATAGGTTATGGCAATCAATGCCTGTCCAAGAAAGGGTTAAATAATAATTTTGTTCTAAACAAATTTTCAATTAATTCTTATTTAATACCTTATTTAATTCTTTGACCGTATCTCTGAAATAGAGTTCTCTGAAATAGAGATATCTCACTCAGTATGATCTTTTCTAGATCCCAACATTTGCTGCAAAATCATGATTTCATTGTTTTTAATTGCTGAGTAGTATTCCATTGTGTAAAAGTACCACAATTTCTGTATCCATTCCTCCATTAAGGGACATCTGGGTTGTTTCCAGGTTCTAGCTATTATGAATAAAGCTGCTACAAACATGGTTGAGCAAATGTCCTTTTTGTGTACTTGAACATCTTTTGGATATATGCCTAGGAGTGGATCCCAGGAGCAGAAAGACACACATGGTATATACTCACTTATAAGTGGGTACTAGACTTAATAAGATAGGATAAACATACTAAAATATGTACACCTAAAGAAGATAAACAAAAAGGAGGACCAGGGGTAAGATGATCAATCCTCACCTAGAAAGACAATGGGGATGGACATTGAAAGTAGGAGAAAACAAGTAACAGGACAGTAGCCTACCATAAAAGGCACCTGAAAGACTCTACCTAGCAGTGTATCAAAGTAGATGCTCAAACTCATAACCAAGCCTTCAGCAGAGTGCAGGGAATCATATGAAGGAAGGAGGAGTTAGTATGACCTAGAGGGGATAGGATCCCCACAATGTCCAAATATATGTGGGCACAGGGGTCTTCTCTGAGACTGTTTTTTCAACCAAGGACCATGCATGGATATAACCTATAACCCCTACTCAGACATAGCCCATGGTAGCTCAGTATCCAAGTAGGTACCCTAGTAAGGGGGACAGGAATTGTTTCTGACATGAACTCAATGACTGGCTCATTGAGCTTCCCCTCTACCCCGAGGGAGGAGCAGCCTTACTAGGCCACAGATAAGGACATTGCAGCCAGTCCTGAAGATACATGATAAGCTAGGGTCTGATGGAAGGAGAGGAGGACGTCCCCTCTCAGTAGACTCAGAAGTGGGTAGGGAAAAGATGAGGGAGGGAGGGGAGAATTGGAAGGGAAAGAGGAAGAGGGCTACAGCTGGGATACAAGTGAATGTATAAAATTATTCAAAAATAAAAAAATATATTTAAAAATAATAAAAAAGAAATAGAGACACACAGAAACAATTACATTTATTATTTTGGATATATCTGAGTATTAAGCTTAAGTGAGTAATTTTTCCTGAAGAAAAGTTTCTTAGGTAATTTGAAGTAGGACTTACAAGAGTAAAGTTAAGGCTGAGGTAAGCTGGACAACAGAGCAATGTGGACCATCTAGGATAAATATTTATAGAAAGATCAGTCAAGATTCAGCAAACATCTAGCTTCTGCCATGAAAGGTATTATGTAGTAGGAAAATGTGCCTCAATTTAGTAGCAAGGACTGGAAGTTTTGAAGGTCTCCTGGCCAATTGGAGGAACTTCAGGAATCTGCTAGTTTGTGGAGCTGGACCATGCCAAGCTAGCCTTGTTGCTCTTGGAGAACATTTCAGACCAGCTCTAAACATCCCACAGCTGCCTGCATGGGGCCTACTGCCTGCAGTGTTAACAGCACTACCGAAGAGGGCGCAGTCTTTAGAGGCACCAGGCAAAGAGGCAGTGGTTCTATGATTTACTTAGTATTCTGGAGGTAGGATAGACTTGCTCAAGTCTAGAATAATACATCAAATATGATTGTTGCTTTTTCTTTGGATCATATTAAATGGCCATATATTAAACTTGCTAGTGACATGTCTCACATCCCACATATTGCATCTAATTAAAAAGCAGCAGTCTGACAGTTTCCTTTTTCTCACATCTTTCTTTCTCTTCTTGCATCTGTCACTTCAAAAAAACCCATAATTTTCAAAAAATGAATTTTAATGTTAATTTATTTAGAATCAGAATGAAAACATCATTAAGAATAAACAGTGAAAAATGAGTCAATATGATAGAAACAATTTTATTTCTCCAATTAAAACTTGAGGGACACTTTTCATCTTTGAATATTAATTTTATTTAGAAGACTGGGCCCTGCAGAGGTGAGAATGTCATAGGTCTCTGCGTTCCAAATAAGATCTTTCTTTAGTACTGCTGTGCTGTATGTACCTTTGCATATATCAATTCATGTCCAATAAAAATATAATGGCATTTAATTGTAGTGTTAAAGCAAATTGTTAATTCCTGATGAAAGCCTATTTGGTAATGCTAAATACTTTGTAGTGTGTAATTGTTTGCAGTGTATGACTTATATATGGCTACATAATAAATTTCAGTCATTTACACACATTGCTCATCCCATCGTCTCATCCCTTCCTTTCTCCTGTTAGAACCCATCTTAGGTTCTTATTTGGGACTTCTTCTCCTGTAATAACATACCATGACCAAAAACACCTTGGGAAAGAAACCATTTATTTCTTCTTAGAACACTCAGGTCACACACCATCATTGAGGGATGTCAGGGCAGGAATACAAAGCAGGAATGTAGAAGCAGAAATTGAATAGAAGTTAAGGAAGGAAGAACATTGCTCTCTGTATCTCTGTTCATGGCTTGCTCAGCCTGCTTTCTTATGCCATGCAGAACCCAGCCCAAGGGAAGACACCATCCAGAGTGGGCTGGGTACTTCCACATCAGTCGCTAATCAGGAAAATGTCTACAGTCCTGAATAACAGAAATTTCTTGGACCCATCTGCAGTTAAATAAAGACACGAAGACTTATTAATATTTAAAAGCTTAGGTGGTTCCGCTGGGCAGAGTGCCAGCTACTCTAACTTTATCCTGACTAGCTCTAGCTTTGCATTCCACCACGTGGTCAGGTCTTCCTCTCTCTCAGCCCCAGTATGTCTGTTTCTTCCTGTGTCATGTTGGCATATCTCCTGTGCCAGAATGCTTCTCACCAAACCCTCTCTCTGTCTGGAAGTTCACTTTCCCCTTCTGTCTAACCATTGACCTCAGCCCTTTACTAAAGGCAACCAGGTACAATTTTAGATTGCTTTAGGCAGGAGAGGGGAGATATATGCTTTCAAAATATGAGGTCTGTGATGGGCCATAGCTTTCTATTGATTCAGAATTAGCAATTAAATATACAGAGACACATCTTCACACAGTACACCCCAACAGTGTGCACTGCCATCTTGCCTACAGGCCAGTGTGACAGGGGAACTTTCTAGCTTGCGGTTTGCTCTTCCCAGATAACCTTAGCCTGAGTTAAGCTGACATAAAAATAGAAGCCCTCCTGTTTCTGTGGCTTCTGTGTTTGGCTTACCAAGTTGAGTCAAGTTAGTTTCTTGCCTAACTATGAATGGGAGGTAAATTACTGGAGCAAGGGCAATTGATTACTTACTTAAAACAAACAAACAAACAAACAAAAACCCTCAACCTCCTTCCAAAGTACTTAAATACCATTAGTCTGTCAGGAAAGCATGATACCTCATGTCCATGACCCTATCATCATGCGTTCAGGAATTGAGGAATACAATGACAACATTATACCCAAAAGACATATTTTTGTTGCATATTCCCTAATCCACAGGCTCTTGATATTTTTTCCAACATGATCCCTGAGCCTTGAAGAAAGTATTGCAAGTTTTTCACTGTGCACACATCCCTGTGATATACATCAATATACAACTATCAGGAAAAAGGACAAAGACCCAACCTGATTTTTATATTTCCAAATCCTGGAAAACAGACTTTGGTTTCCTTGACACTATGTTTCTGTGGGAGCATGGGAAAGGAGAAAGGAGAGAAAGAATAAAAGAAAACCAAGGAAAAAGGAAGGAAGAAGGAAAGAAGGAAGGAAGGAAGGAAGGAAGAAAAAAAGAAAGAAAGAAAGAAAGAAAGAAAGAAAGAAAGAAAGAAAGAAAGAAAGAAAATAATCAAACCCAGAAAAGTAGATACCCCATCAGAAGAGATTTTTAATTCCCTTGGATTAAAAATAATTGTAGCATTTATGTTCAAATCTATTTTACTTTTAACTTTTTGCATGAATAATTAAAGCTATATTTTCATCATTTCAGTCATTTGTTATTCATGAAATCAAAATCCAAATAGACTGTCAGAGTATAGCCAAAGGGCTGATCTTAGTGTAAAAAGGTTGCTATTATAATGTAAAGTACAATAAAAAGTGAAATTATAATAATAGAGTAGCACTGCAGTTCTTCTTAAGGAAAATTTTCCCCATGTTGCACAAACCATTAATCATATTCATTTCCATTTCAAAGTCCCCGCCATTATTTTGGATTTTTTTTTCTTTGTTGCATGGTCAAATTGTATTCTGACTGAATATATTGTATTGGATAATACAAATTTTTGTTGAATTCTCATGAAATGCTTTTGTAAAAGGTTTTTTATATTGCTTAAATTACTGAACAGTTTTGTTATCCAGGAAAAGAGTAAATTATTGGCCTTTTGCTATGATCTTGTCATGAGGCTCTAAGAAGCAGATGCAAGAGGTTTGACTGTTTAGAAGTATGTCTAACCAATATGCTACAACTTAAAAAGTTAACTCAAGACATTAAACAATATGTGAAAGATGCTATAATCTTTCTTTAATTAGAATATGTTTATTTACCTGGGATGGAAAATTCTTCATAATTCTAAAGAGGAATCCTGGGCATTTATTCTTTAAATACATATTTGTATATAATTTCTATATTAAGAATACTCCTGTCCTGTTTTCTGTTTTCTCCCTCTTCTGATGTCCATCATCTTGGCCTTTCTGAATGGGGATTGAGCATCTTAGCCAGAGTATTCCTTTTTGATTAGTTTCTTTAGATGTACAGATTTTAGTATGTTTATCCTATATTATATATATCATATCCACTTATGAGTGAGGATATACCCTGTGTGTCTTTCTGCTTCTGGGATATGTCACTTAGGATGATCTTTTCCAGTTCCCACCATTTACCTGCAAATTTCATGATTTCCTTGTTTTTTATTGCTGAGTAATATTCCATCGTGTAGATGTACTACAATTTCTGTATCCATTCCTCAACCGAGGGCATCTGGGCTGTTTCCATGTTCTGGCTATTACAAATAAATGTGCTACAAACATGGTTGAGCAAATGTCCTTGTTGTGTACTTGAGCATCTTTTGGATATATGCCTAGGAGTGGTATAGCTGGATCTTGAGGAAGCGCTATTCCTAAAGGGCCTCTGAAAGGCTCTACCCTGCAGGGTGTCAGATCAGATGCTGAAACTTATAGCCAAACTTCAGGGAATCTTATGAAAGAAGGGGGAGATAGTAAGATCTGGAGAGGACAGGAGCTCCACAAGAACAACAAAACCAAAAAATCTGGGCAATGGGGTCTTTTCTGAGACTGATACTCCAACCAAAGATCATTCGTGGAGATAACCTAGAACCCCTACACTGATGTATCACATGGCAGGTTAGTGTCCAAGTGGGTTCCGCAGTAATGGGAACAGGGTTTGTCTCTGACATGAACTGATTAGCCTGTTCTTTGATTCCCTCCCCCTGACGGGGGAGCAGCCTTACCAGGCCAAAGAGGAAGACAATGCAGCCACTCCTGATGAGACCTGATAGATTAGAATCAGTAGGAAGGAAAGGAGGACCTCCCCTATCAGAGGACTTGGAGAGGGACATGGGTGGAAAAGGGGAAGGGAAGGTGGGATGGGGAGCAGAGGAGCTACAGGGGGGGATACAAAGTGAATAAACTGTAATTAATAAAAATTAAAAAATAAAAAAATAAAAATAAAAACAAATACTCATTACTTCACTAAGAACAACCAATAATTGCAAAAATACATACAAACACAGGCAACATGATAAAGACTTTCTTTTTTTGTCATCTTATAGTTAATTTAAAAAAAAATCCAAAAAAAAAAAAACCCAACATATAAACACCAGGAAATTACTCTGTCCCCTGAAATATTTTTGTGCTAATTTTTTCCTAAGACAATTATTTATTAATTAATTTAAAATTTTTTAATATTAGTTATAGTTTATTAACTTTGTATCCCAACTGTATCCACTCCCTCATTCCCTCCCAATTCCACCCTCACTCCCTCATCTCCTCCCTGCCCCTTTCTAACTCCACTGATTTGGGAGGACCTCCTCCCCATTCATCTGACCCTGGAATATGAGGTATCTTCAGGACTGGGTGCAAAGTCTTCCTCTGTGGCCTAGTAGGGCTTCTCCTCCCTTTGGGGGAGGGGGAGGTCAAAGAGCCCACCATTGAGTTCATGTCAGAAACAGTCCCTGTTCCCCTTACTAGGATACCCACTTGGATACTGAGCTACCATGGACTACATACAAGCAGAGGTTCTAGATTATATCCATACATGGTCATTGTTTGGAAGAACAGTCTCATAAAAGACCCCTGTGCCCTGATATATTTGGTCCTTGTGGAGCTCCTGTCCTCTCCCTCTTCTTTCATATGATTCTCTACACTGCTGAAGGTTTAGTTATAAGTCTCAATATCTGCTTTGATACACTGCTAGGCAGAGTCTTTCAGAGACCCTCTGTGGTAGCCTCCTTTCCTGTTACTTGTTTGCTCCTACATCCAATGTCCATCCCATTTGTCTTTCTAAGTGAGATTGATCATCTTACCCCGGGTCCTCCTTCCTATTTATCTTCTTTAGGTGGATAGATTTCAGTATGTTTATTCTATCTTATATGTCTATATAAGTAAAAATATACCGTGTGTGTCTTTCTGCTTTGGGGATACCTCACTCAGGATGATTGTTTCTAGGTCCCACCATTTGCCTGCAAATTTCACAATTTCCCTGTTTTTAATTGCTGAGTAGTATTTCATTGTGTAAAAGTGCCACAATTTCTGTATCCATTCCTCAACTGAGAGACATCTGGGTTGTTTCCAGGTTCTTGTTATTATGAATAAAGATGCTACAAACATGGTTGAGCAAATGTCCTTGTTGTGTACTTGAGTATCATTTGGATATATGCCTAGGAGTGGTATAGCTGGATCTTGAGGGAGCACAATTCCTAATTGTCTGAGAAAGTGCCAGATTGATTTCCAAAGTGATTGTACAAGTTTGCATTTCCACCAGCAGTGAAGGAGGGTTCCCCTTTCTCCACAACGTCTCCAGCATGTGTTGTCACTTGAGTTTTTGATCTTGGCCATTCTGATGGGCATAAGGTGAAATTTCAGGGTCGTTTTTATTTGCATCTCTCTGATGGCTAAGGACATTGAGCATCTCTTTAAGTGTTTCTCTGCCACTCTGTACTCCTCTACTGCAAATTCTCTGTTTGCTCTGTCCCCCATTTTTTAATCAGATTGCTTGATTTGTTGCTTTTTAACTTCTATAGTCCTTTATATATTCTGTATATCAGCCCTCTGTCAGATATAGGGTTGGTGAAGATCTTTTCCCAGTCTGGAGGCTGTCATTTTGTTCTGACAACAGTATCTTTTGCTTTACAGAAGCTTTTCAGTTTCATGAGGTCCCATTTATTGATTGTTGCTCTTAGAGCCTGTGCTGTCAGTGTTCTGTTCAAGAAATTGTCTTCTGTGCCAATAAGTTTAAGGCTCTTCCCCACTTTTTCTTCTAACAGATTTAATGTGTCTGGTTTTATGTTGAGGTCTTTGATCCACCTGGACTTTAGTTTGTGCAGGGTGATAAATATAGATCTATTTGCATTTTTCTGCATGTAGACATCCAGTTGGACCAGGACCATTTGTAGAAGATGTTATCGTTTTTCCATTGAATGGTTTTGGCTTCTTTGTCAAAAATCAAGTAGGCATAAGTATGCGAGTTTATTTCTGGGTCTTCATTTCAGTTCCATTGATCCACTATTCTGTTTCTATGCCAATACCATGCAGTTTTTATTACTATTGCTCTGTAGTACAGCTTGAGATTAGGGATGAAAATGCCTCCAGACAATCTGTTGTTGTACAGGATCGTTTTGGAAATTCTGGGTTTTTTGTTTTTCTACATGAAGTTGATAATTTTTCTCTCAAGTTCTATAAAGAATTGTATTGGTGTTTTGATGGGAATTGCATTGAATCGTAGATTGCTTTTGGCAGAATAGCCATTTTCACTATGTTAATCCTACTGATCCATGAGCATGGGAGAACTCTTCTGATATCTTCTTCAATTTCTTTCTTCAGAGACTTGAAGTTTTTTTCATACAGGTCTTTCACTTGCTTGGTTAGAGTCACCCCAAAGTACTTTATGTTATTGGTGGCCTATTGTGAAGAGTGTTGTTTCCCTAATTTCTTTTCCTCCCTTTTGTCTTTGGTATACAGGAAGGTTTCTGATTTTTTTTTAGTTGATTTTGTATCCAACCACTTTGCTGAAGGTGTTTATCAGCTGAAGGATTTCTCTGGTTGACTTTTTGGGGTCTTGTGTATACTATCATATCATCTGAGAACATTGATGCAAAAATACTCAATAAAATACTTGCAAGTCGAATCCAAGAACACATCAAAGATATCATCCACCATGTCCAAATAGGCTTCATCCCAGGAATGCAAGGGTGGTTCAATATACGGAAATCCATCAATGGGATCCACCATATAAATAAACTGAAAGAAAAAAAAAACAAACATGATCATCTCCTTAGATGCCGAAAAAGCATTTGACAAAATCCAACACCCATTCATGTTTAAAATCTTGGAGATATCAGGGATACAAGGCACATACCTAAACATAGTAAAGGCAATATAAAGCAAGCCTATAGCTAACATCAAACTAAATTGAGAGAAATTTAAATCAATCACACTGAAATCAGGGACAAGGCAAGGCTACTCACGCTCTCCATATCTCTTCAACATAGTACTCGAAGTCCTAGCTAAAGCAATAAGACAACTAAAGGAGATCAAGTGGATACAAATCAGAAAGGAAGAGGTCAAAGTTTCACTATTTGCAAATAGACTAACAATTTTAAGCAAGAGATTCTCTGACTATTTTATGCACGGCCTGTAAGGACCCCCTTTCTCCATTGATTATATTTCTATAAATTTCATGAATTTATTTTTATTGAATTGCTGTATTTATTCATTTTAATTGGTATACCCAGTATTAGGTTTCATTGTGACATTTTCACACAAAATTTATTTTGGTCTATTATTGTTCTCATTCTCTTCCATCCTTATGAATCCCCATCACACCTTTCCATCCACCCTAAAAAGTCTTTTCAGCTTTCATGTTTTATGTGTCCTATTGCCAGCCTCAATTTTCTCAATACCTTTTCCCTTCTAATTTCATTGCCTATGTCCACACTCATGCCTGGTTACATACATACATAGAAAGATTATTGTTTTTGTAGTTCTGTTTTAAAAGGTGGGTTTAATAATATTACAAGAATAACATTGGCCAGTATTAATTAGGCATCTGTTGCTTGTTAGTGTGTCTATACAGCCTTGAATTTAACTTATTTTTTCTCACAATAATTTTATACTGTATCTTAGTTAATTATGTATTGTAATATGACATCAAGATTAATTATAACGGAAATTCTTTAATTTGGGGTTTTTGTTTTTTCTTGAATTGTAGTATTTTATTACAATCATCCCTCCAACATATACTCTTGATGATATGTCTCTACTCAGTACATATTTTCTCAGAATTTGAGAATATAATTTCTATACTGTGAACTATTTATGACTTTTTAAATATTTTTCTGTAATCTAGCAATCAAGGTGTATTTTGAAGTTAAGACATATTAAGTTCTATGTATTTTTAAATAGATTTAGAAGAAAACATTTCTGAATTTGTAAAGTTAATTTTACTACATTAATATTTCATACCACTTAAACAAAGATTATTATGATCTATGCAGTAGGAACCACTATTGTTGAGCTGGAAATTTTTGGACACAACAAATATTAAGTGGTACGGGCATGGTACCACCGCACATTACTTGTCTTGGTTAAAGCTGTTTCTTTAGAGCTGTTGCTTCTGCAGTTATCTGTATTGGGCTAAACTTCTGATCAGAGGCTTTCTGAAGACACTACGATTATGTATCTGATTCTGTGGACCAGGACTGAAGAACACATCCACTTACATGAATGAAAGTCAGACCAGTGAATTCCAAACACAAAACCAGAAAATACAGAAATAAAATTAATGTCAGACAAGTATATACATTTAGAATCTGTTTATAGGTTTATTAGATAAACATATATAATCTTAAAACAAAAGCTTTCAGACATGAAGGTAGAGCTCTTATCCTTAACATCTAACCTGCTGAGTCTCAGAAAAGAAGTTCCTCCCAGCTTGACTTTGTCTATCTGGATTCTCCAAAGCTTCCTGATCTACCCTTTAATCAAATGACCTCCAGGACACTTGTCATAATCCTTCCCAATGAAAACCAGCCAGATATTATTATTTAAGAGGTTACAAGCAATGTTCAGGAAAATGTTTTGTTTTGTTTTGTTTTTGTTTTTTACGGTCAGAGAAGTTTGGAGAATACAATGTTATATGCCTTCCTTTTTGAAGATTTATCAAGCACATTTACATATTAAAGGATTTAAAATGAGATAAAAGCAATAGAAAACCACTCTTGTTCTTATTTAATTCAGTAATTACCAAAGTTATGAGCCTACATAATTCCAGTTTATTTCTCTCTTAAATGCCAATCCCCTACTCCCCTGAAATGTTTCATCCTCCCACCATTCAGGGAGAAAGAATCATGATATCAATAACTGTGAAGCATCAATGTGGTACATTTGTGTTCACAAAATTTAGTGTTAGAAGGATTTGTTCTCCCTTTTAAATAGCTCTGGCATGGTGGTGGGGCACATGGGGAATAATTGCTGGCCCATAATCATAGTCCAGTGCTACATAGACATTTTATCACTAAAATAAATTGTTTCTTCTATCCATCTCCCCGTGTACAAGCTTGAAAAGATGTGCTCTACCAAGAACCTAGAAAATAATGATTTCCCTCTTCTCTCTTCATTTAACACTAAGTTATAAGTTTATTTTAGTAGTTCAATAATTTTTGAGGAAGACAGTTGATGGCAGATGAAGACATGTTTTTTGTCCAACTTCTTTACCTCTATTTCTATTTTTGTTTTCTTTTCAAAGATCTCATTGGAGATCTTTTAAGTAGATGTGACCTACTGTTGCCCAGCACCTACTGCTTTCTGCTAACAAATGCTGGTTTCAAGCAATTGAGCATACTGCCTCAAACCCACTACTGTTGTGAAGACATCAAAGATCCTAGATCCCCACTCAATGATTTTCTATTGCTTTATGGTTTTCCAGAACGGGAAACTTTTTTCTAAGGACCTAAATTTGACAATTTTTGTGCATCATATGACACTTATGGACACTATTTAACTTTGGTGTTGTCATGGAAAAGCAATATTAGGAAATAAGCCAACAAGCATAAAAACAGGGTGTGGTGGCTCACATCTTTAATCCCAGCACACAGGAGGAAGAGGCAGTCAGATCTCTGTGAGTTTGAGGCCAGCCTGGTCTACGAAGTGAGTCCAAGACAGCCAAGGCTACACAGAGAAACCCTGTCTTGAAACGTCCTCCCAAAACAAACAAACAAACAAACAAGCATAAAACACTCACATTTTGTCAGTTCTATTCTATCATATTTGTTGAGTCATTTATCTTTTTACTGATGCATAGGCAAAACACAGACCCCAATGTTTTTGTTGTTATTTGGAGTGAGGCTTAGGAATTTGAATTTCTTTATTCCAACAAATGCAGTAGTTTCTTATTTTTCCTTGTATTATTAGAGCAACACAGAGAGTTATTTCCAAGTTTAAGTAATTAGTAATAGTTTGTGCTAAGTCAACTTTGAGTCAAAGGACTTTAATATTTGTTTTCAGTTTGGCTTGACACATTAATTTTATTTGATTGAGTTTGTTATTTAACTCTTGGATGATTTATAATTGGTTGATTTTGGTTTACAAATCCAAATAACAGCAAGAAGGTTCTAGCATTATTCAATAAAGGAGCTATATAGCTACAAAGCTGGAGACTGGTTTAGTCAGTCAAACCTTTGCCATACAAGGGTAAGGACTTGTGTTCAGACCTTTGGCCCCAATATAAAACAGTGAGTGAGGTGGTCCTCACTTGTAATCTCCATTCTTGGTAGAAGAAACAAGAATATCTCTGAGGCTTGCTGGCCAGCCAGTTCAGCTGAGTCAGTGAGACAGAGGTTCAGTGACTGATCCTATATCAAACACTAAGATAGAGATTAACTGAGGAAGACACCAGATATTTAACTGTGCCCTTCACATGCATGAGTGTTCATACATAAATGCATCTGAACATGTGGACACAAATGAACTCATACACACAGATATCACAACATAACATGGATACTTAAGACAGTCATTTTTTTAATTTTTTATTTAACTTTTATTAATTACACTTTATTCATTTTGTATCCCCCCATAAGCCCCTCCCTTCTCCCCATGCATGCATGCCCCTCCCCAAGTACACTGATAGGGGAGGTCCTCCTCTCCTTTCTGATCTTAGTCTATCAGTTCTCATCAGAAGTGGCTGCATTGTTAGGGTTCTAGGTTATCTCCACGGATAGTCCTTGGCTGGAGTATGAGTC
The DNA here is from genome assembly GCF_907164565.1 of Psammomys obesus. Taxonomy (NCBI): domain Eukaryota; kingdom Metazoa; phylum Chordata; class Mammalia; order Rodentia; family Muridae; genus Psammomys; species Psammomys obesus. The sequence continues at coordinate 7,204,723 of NW_026596962.1, read as the reverse complement.
TCTGGGAAGTTCCCTGTGTTCAAATTTTCTTGTTCTGTTGCTCTCCTTGTGGAGTTCCTGTCCTCTCCAGCTCTCACTATTTCCCACTTCTTACATAAAATTCCATTCACTCTGCCCGTCAGTTGGCCATCAGGCTCAGCATCTCATTTTTTATACAGCACTTAAAATAAAACTGACATTGATGTGATTTCATACAGTAGACAAAGACAACACTTAAAATTCTAGGAATCAGAACTTTAGTTTCCTTTTTGTAGAAAATAAAAGCAAGGCTCAAATCACATGGTCTATACTTTTTCTCACACCTCAGGAAGAAGAATCACTTAAGCCTAACAGCTTAAGTCAGGAAAAGGAAAATGACCACAAATTTTCTGTGGGAATCCACATCTGGAGAGTTCCCTGATGAAATGCAATCTTAGCATTGTATTTTGCATTCTTTTGTTTTGTATTTTTAACAAGGTCATTATTTTTTAAATTAACACAAACTAATCTGGTACTCATCATTTCAGCTGGACTGAAATTCACATCAATCCTCCTGCCTCAACCTACTGAGAGCCAGGATTGCAAGACTGCAGGTGTAAGACACTCCACCTTGCTAGATCTTGGAATCATTGGGAAACAAACCTTATAATATCACTTAAGTGCCTGCTGATCCTCTGATTCCTGGAGAAGACTCTTCATAGCACTGAAGGTCCTTTGCTTTATCATAAATACAGAGTTCACACCTGAAGAGGCTGTAGAAGCTTTTAGAGGAGAGAATGAGGCCAACACAAGGAAGAATACCCGGGAAAGCTAGATCTCCTTGGCCTGTGACAAGTGTAAAATCTCTCCAGTTACCCTGCAATGCACCCTGAAAATGCTGTTACCCTGGCTTTGGTCTCTGTCCACAGTTGCAGAAGTACAGTGTCTATATGCCCCCTTCTCATGTAAGAGGGTTCTATTTAAAATGCCTGCTCGACTCAATTATCCTTGCTCTCCTCAGGTCTGTCTTTTTCATGAAAAAACTAAAACTTTTTGTAACAAACAATTATTCTGATACATTATTGGAGGAGTTTGGCATTGTTTAAAATAAACCATTGGTAAGAGATTACTTAAATATTTAGTGAAAATCACTCAGCAAAAGACATGGTTACAGAATGAGTTTTATTTATTTGTAAAGCCACAAAATAAGAAAATAATCTTTTGACGTCTTAGTTTTTACAATAAATAAAAAATCCTCAGTCATTTCTTAAAAGAATTGATTCCCCATAAAAGGGAGACCATTTGGGAATGAAGCAACCCTTCTACTATGCCTCTTCTCTTGGGGCAACAGTTTGCCTCTATCACTGTCTATCGATGCCACTAATACCAGAAAACAGGTAAACTCCTGCTCCAAGCAGAAACATTTTGCTAGCTGACAGCCTTGTGGATATGACCTAAGGTACTTCTCCTTGAGGCCTTATTGTAGTTTTGGACAGAGAGACTCCAAATGGCCATACAACAAGACTTAGAGGTCAATGTATCAGAAAGTTTACATCTATCTCACTTTAAAATGTTTATCTTATACAATTATGTCTTTCATATAATAAAGATGAGATAAAAATTACACAATTTAAAACTAGGAACATTTGTGAGAGGTTATGGACTGAGGATATTCTATGAGGTAACACATTGAGAACACAATTTGAAAGACACACAGGAAGCTAACAAGAAAACATGTCGGGACACCAGATCGAAGTAATATTTTATCTTATTTGTAAACCACACACTTAACTCTCTGTGTCCCCTCTCCTACCTTGTTTCCCCTCTTTTTATTCCTCATTTGGGTCCTCTGTCTTGGTGAATAATGGTGGGGGAAGACAAAAGGGCCCGGAAGTGACAGGAGCTCCACATGAAAAACATCAGAGCCAACTAAGGGACTGGGAGGGGAGGAAGGAAGGTGCTACAAAGATGTAAAGTGGAAAAAGAAATAAATGAGAAAAAAACTCAAAATATGTGTAATTGCTTGGTATAAACTTGTCTCAGCCTTAGTCTTGCTGAGGCTTCTCATTAAAAAGTGGTATATTACATATATGCCACAATTTACATTTCAATATTCAGTCACAGTCTATATGAGCATACCTCATTACCTGTATTTTCCAGAAACTGTTACAGAGAATGCAAAAAAGAGAAAGAATGAAATATATCAGAGTATTTTCAGATTGTGGAAATATGTGTTTCTTCTCTTTTTTTTTAATTTTATTTTTCTTATCAGTTACATTTTGTTAATTCTGTATCCCAGCTGTATCCTGCTCCCTCATTCCCTCCCCAGTCCCACTCTCCCTCACTCATCTCCTCCCTGCCCCTTCCAAGTCCACTGATAGGGGAGGACCTCCTCCCCTTTCATATGACTCCGTTTTGTCAGGTATTTTCAGGACTGGCTGCAAAGTCCTCCTCTGTGGCCTAACAGTACTGTTTCTCCCTTGTGGGGTGGGGAGGTCAAAGAGCCAGTCATTGAGTTCCTGTTAGAAATAGTCCTTGTTCCCCTTACTATGGGAAACCAATTGATTACTGAGCTATAAAAGACTTTTACAAATGTACCTCTTAGAGATCTGCTCCCAACCATTTTGTATTAAACAGAAGGCAAAAATGCTGAGGCTGCAAGTTAGATGAGCTGCCAAACATAGTTTCTCTTATTTCTTGCTCACTGCAGAAAACACAAGGCCATGTCTGATAGGGCCCTGCATTTGAAAGCCACAACTTGTACACTGTAATGTCTCACAGGATATAAAATAGTTCTTTTGTTTTAAAATTCTTGATATACTCCCACCAGCAGTGGAGAAGGGTTCCCCTTTCTCCACAACCTCTCCAGCATGTGTTGTCCCTTGAGTTTTTCATCTTGGCCATTCTGATGGGTGTAAGGTGAAATCTCAGGGTTGTTTTGATTTGCATTTCCCTAATGGCTAATGAGGTTGAGCATTTCTTTAAGTACTTCTCTGCTATTCGATATTCCTCTACAGAGAATTCCCAATGAGTTCTAGGGTATTCCCCACTTTTTTTTCTAGCCGATTTAATGTGTCTGGTTTTATGTTGAGGTCTTTGATCCACTTGGACTTCAGTTTTGTGCAAGGTGATAAGTATGGATCTATTTTCATTTTTCTACATGTAGACATCCAGTTGGACCAGCACCATTGGTTGAAGATGCTATCTTTTTTCCATTGTATGGTTTTGGCATCTTTGTCAAAAATCAGGTGTCCATAAGCCATACCACTCCTAAGCATATACCCAAAAGAGGCACAAGTACACAAAAAGGACATTTGCTCAACCATGTTTGTAGCAGCTTTATTTGTAATAGCCAGAAGCTGGAAACAACCCAGATGCCCCTCAACTGAAGAATGGATGCAGAAACTGTGGTACATTTATACAACAAATCATACTCCAACCAAGGACTATTCGTGGAGATGACCTGGAACCCCTGCACAGGTGTAGCCCATGGCAGTTCAGTGTCCAAGTGGGTTACATAGTAATGGAAAGAGGGACTGCATCTGACATAATCTGATTGGCCTGCTCCTTGATCACTTCCCCCTGAGGGGGGAGCAGCCTTACCAGGCCACAGAAGATGACAATGCAGCCACTTCTGATGAGAACTGATAGACTAAGATCAGAAAGAAGAGGAGAACCTCCCCTATCAGTGGACTTGAGGAGTGGCATGCATGCAGAGAGGGGAGGGAGGGTGGGATCGGGAGGGGAGGAGGGAGGGGCTTATGGGGGGATACAAAATGAATAAAGTGTAATTAATAAAAAAATTTTAAAAAATTGAAAAAAATAAATAAAATGCTTGATATATTTTTTCTTTTTAATCTAAAAATACTTTCAAAATTTTAAGTCTGATTTTCTGCAAGTACATTACAAAACCATGATTACATTTATTATATCACAAAGATTTTAGTTTCAGATGGCTATTTTATTTAGAATATTTTCACTATCTCAATGTTGAGAATGTCTTTTTCACATAAAATTTAAAATAATCAAAATAAATAGCTTATTAACATGCTAGATTTGTGACTTACAATTACAGGATATGAAGGAATTAAAAAGTGTGTATTCAATGTCCAATGTAAGCCCATGTCTAAGACTTCCCTCTTTTGACTGTTTGGCCCTTACGCTCATCTTCCGTTGTCTAAATGCCAATACTCATACACTTTATATCTAAATGGAGTTTGTAGACAAAGATCATAATAGCCATCCTGTTCCCATTGGTAGTATAAAGAGCTATTGATGCAGTTTGGAATAGTAGTATTTTTTTTTTCTTTATTTCTTGGGTCAATACGGAAGGTTAAGTCCCTGGAAGTTTTCAGATGTGTAAAATGTTTTTAAAATAAAAAAAAAAATAACGTGAGCTGAATATTTTACTAAAAGTAAGACTTGTTTTGTTATAACTAAGTGTACAATCCCACTGGAGCAAAAGATAGAAGATTCTTGTATCTCAAGAACTCCCATTGTAGGGGATTTTTCCCAGATTTTGTTAGAATCCACACACTTCATGTTTAAAAGGCTAATACACAATGGAAACCCCTAAAGTAAGAAATATATTAATAATTTTCAACACTTATCACTGATAAAATATTGGTACATGGTGAGCAGTATAGATGGAGAAGGGGAAATAGTGTTATTATAATCTCAAAAACATTTATAAAAGGAGGGAAAGAAGAAAGGAAAAAAGAAAGGAAAGAAGGAAAAGAACAAAGTGGAAAATCAAAGTTTTAACACAAAGACACCATACATATTCAGAAAAGGGAATATAAGGTAATTAATTTCAATGACAAAAATTATATAAACTTGATAATGTTAACAGTCTGAGAGAATCTGAATTTTTGTAAAATATTAAAAAATTGTCTTGTTTTGTTTACCTTTCTGGGCAATATAAATGTCACTAATTTAAAGCTAACAAAAAGAATAAAATAAAACTTTATTATAAGCCTAGATTTCTACTTTTTTGTAGAGCCACTGACATGAGGCTAAAATCAATGTCCCCACAAACAATACCGAAACAACTTTGTGTTAATTTCCCTTATAAGAATACATACATAAAATGAGGACTCACTGCTTTGTTACTGCTTTAAAGTCTCAATATGATAGTTAACAATTCTTTTTTTTTTACTACGCTCATTTTGTTATTATTATTAACATGTTACAGTTTATTTCAATTTGTATTCCAGCTGAGCCCCTCCCCCTCATCTCCTCCCAATCCCACCCTCCCTCCCTCCTCTCGCCCTATACTCCTTCCCTAGTCCACTGGTATGGGAGGTCCTCCTCCCCTTTCTATTTGACCCTAGCCTGTCAGGTCTCATCACTTGTCCCTGGGCATTTGGGAGAAAAAGGCAGGTGGATTTCTGTCAGTTTGAGGCCAGCCTGGTCAAAATAATAAGTTCCAGGATGGCGAGGGCTACACAGAGAAGCCATGTCTCAAGAAACAAACAAACAAAATTATCAAAACTCTATGATTTCTGTAAATTAGCTGTGAGTCTTACCTTTCTCCCCAATGTCTGAGTGATTTTACATGAAATTACTCCTTCCTTTGGTTGTAGTTTTACAGGAGGGTCAATCTCGAAATTAGAAAGGGAAGGGCATCAAAGTGACTCCCTCCCTATAAAAGGGTAGCAGGGTCTCTTCAACTATGGTCTGTCCAATGGCCAAGAAATGCAGTCATAAACCATATATCATGTGGTAGCTGATCTTGTCAGCTTACTGGGATATAGAATCAGCTCTAGGTATGTTAGTGACAGTGTTTACAAAAAGGGTTAACAGAACAGGGAAACACAGAGCATGTAATTTGGTCCCCAGTTGGCGGCTGTTTGGGTAAGATTAAGAGGTAAGGTAAGACCTTGTTTAAAGAGGCACATGGGGCCTTAAAAAGCCTCACTCTATCAAAGTGTTCTCTGTGCCTACTGATTGTGGTTTTAGATGTGAGCACTCAGCTGCTGCTCCAGCAACATGTCTGTCTGCATCTCTGCTGTAACTTCCCCACCATGGTGGCAATGGACTTCTAACCCTCTGGAACTGTGGGTCCCAAATAATCTTTTGCTCTTATTGTTGTCTTGGTCATGACATTTTATCACATCAAGATAAGAATAACAATACACATCTTAAATGTGGAACACACCATTAGGTGGTCTTGTGTATTGGAATAATAAAAAGGAGAAAGGAAAATAATCAATGTTCATCTTCTCTGCTTTTTGACTATCTGTCCAATGTGGTCAGCAGTCTCCTCCTGTCCTATCATATTAACCATAGCAGACTCTGTCTTCAAAATGTGAGCCAATTAAAAAATGTGGTACAGAGCTAAACCAAGAATTCTCAACAGAGGAATATCAAATGGGGGAAAATACTTAAAGAAATGTTTAACCTCCTTAGTCATGAAGGAAATGAAAATCAAAACAACACTGAGATTCCACCCACATTCATTGGAATGGCTAATCAAAAACTCAAGTGACAACACATGCTGGAGAGGATGTGGGAGAAAGGAGAACCCTCCTCCACTGCTGGTTGGAATGTAATCTTGTACAACCACTAGGGTAAGATAGAAAAGGAGGAGGTCCTCCCCTATCAGTGGACTAGGGAAGGGGCAAAAGGGGAAGAAGATGGAGGATGGGTAGGATTGAGAGGAGACAAGGGATGGGGCTATAGCCTGGATACAAACTAAGCAAATTGTAATAAATAAATAAATAAATAATTAGATAGATAAATAAATAAATAAATAAAAATAAACAAATAAAGGAATTTTTTTTAAAAGAAAAAATCAAATAAACACTAAACTTGTGGTTGTTTCAACTATGTTAGGAGAGCTAAGAATAAAATAACCTTGTGAAAAATAGTGAAAAGTCCAGAAGAGACTCATGATTCGTTAATAAGTGTTCTCAGAATACCTTATGAAAAGCTGTTGATTTTCTCTTTGGTATTAATCTATAGTTTTTAGTTTTGGAATCTTCATAAATTTGCAATCCTGCATTCTAATATAGTAGCTGAGAAAGATAAACCATTTTTGACAGGTGGAACTTCTCTGTTATATAAGGTTTGTGTCACTGAAATGTCTCGGAGTCACTGCTATTCTTAGTGCTCTGAGAGGTCACTTGACTTCTCCTTTTTTTGCTTCAACAGTATTTTCTTAGAAATTACTTCTGTTCCTTTTTCAGTCTGATGATACTGAAACTTATCCTACTAACTGTATATTGAACTACCATGACAAAGAGCCTAATTTATCATCTATTTTAACATCTTGCTCTAATCTGTAGAATGTTGATATTCTCAAATTTGTCATCTGTTTCATTATTCTAATGCCTGATGCTGCATTTTTTTTCTTTCGTACATGTCTATTTATACAGTTATATGCAATATGGCATAGGTTCTAAATATTTTTAAATAAGAGATGTGAAAGTAAGTTGAAGACTTACTTTCGGGAATATTAATAGATTCTTAGAATTAAAAGTCTTAATAAAATAAGTGTAATACTAGAGATATAGGCAATCAGTCATTCACATACATTTTCCATGAACATTAAAATTTTTCCTAATTCCATAGTATTTATAAATGCATTCTTATATAAGTGACACAATTATTCCTGTAATTATTAATATGAATAGATTGGTTCAATTGAAATAATACACATTTTTTCTTTTTTTTAACTTTTTAATATTTTATTAATTACACTTTATTCACTTTGTATCCTTCCATAACCCCCCCTCCTCCGCTCCTAATCCTACCTTCCCTCTGATGTTGCATTTTTATATCTAAATAATCATGCTACTTTACTGATGCTTCTTTTGGTGTTTCATCTTATCCAGATATTATTCATTGAAATGTTGAGATATTTTTATCATACCATTAAAAAGTTAGTTACATTATCAAGATGGAATGCTCTCTAATCATACATACAAAAAAATGAAACAAAACAAAACAAAACAAAAGTCAGTACTATACTATTTGTGAAAACCTATGCATGCCATGTCAGTAATGTGTAAGGGCTTGTCTTCACAGAAAAATAAGAAGTGGTAATTACACTACAAAACAAAAACAACAACCACATCTACCCCCACCTTCTCAATTGAGGCCCTTATTCTGACTCATCTGCCATTTTGAAATTAACATCTTCTTGCATTATGAGAAATTTTATACTCATGTGTAATTCAATAGCTTTTTTCAAAATTGGATCTATCTTGAAAATGGTCAGGTTTTACACGTTTTGCTTTTTCTTTTTTAACATGTGATGATAGACTGAACCAAGCTATTCAGATACTATAGGCAAGCTTCTACCCCTAAGCTATATTGCTAGTTTTTCTGTACTTTTTTTTCAAACTTGTCCAAACTTTCCCCTATGGATATATATTATCATTCCCCTCACCTCTACAATCAAATTCTTGGCTCTTTCTAAAGCAGTCAAATCTCTCTCTCCTCTTATCCCCTCACAGTGTCATCATCCACTACAGTCTCTTTTCTGAACCATCTGCTCACAAAAAAACAGATAAGCAAGGTATCTTACTAAATTAATATTTTAAGTTGTTTTATTATTCAGCCAGGATTTAAGACAAAAAAATTAAAAAGAAACTAATATAAGTTACCTTGAAATAGAAATTTATTTGCTAGCAGAAGCACAAAGGGACAGTGCCCTTTGATCACAGACAGCACCCTCATGACCTTGATTGTTAGCTCCTCTTAGAACTATAATGACTTCCACAAGCACTGATTCCCTAGGGTTTTGTTTTTTTAATTAAATTGAGCAATCTGAAGGTACTTTTCTCTTATTACTGAGGACTGTCCTCTCATAATTCTGCTTTCAAGCCAATCCACAAAACAGAAGGCTGTTATTTGCCTAAAACAGACCTAGAAATATAAAATAAGTTATTTGATGAAAACCAGAAGAGTTTTCAGACATTGTTTACTCTTTCAAAAATTCTTGGTTTATGGACGCCCACCTATAAAGAAATAGATTTTAGTACATTGTCACTGTAGACATGATGGGATAATGGAGCAGTTAAATGAGGTGGACTAAAACCCCATGCAATTGCCAACTTTATTCAGAGCATAAGACGATGTATACTCTGAGTGTTAAAGGGAGTTACATGAGAAGTATGTGCAATCACAAGGACAGGACATGCTCTTGCACATGGCCCTCAAACCCGTGTACATGGTAGATAAGACCTTACACATGGTGGACAGGCCTCACATGGTGAAAACATTTTTTCCATAGAAACATATAAACAAATAACAATAAACAGTAGAAATGAAACTCTGAAGTAAGCTCACTCCCACCCACTACACCTGGGAGGGACATGAAAACACATTCCAAGAATAATTCTTTGTTTTGGAAGAGACTGAGATCACAAGACTCATGTCTTATTTTCTTAGAGTTTTCTCAGAAACACCAAAATTTTCCTCACATGGATAGCACACAGTGAGGGATATTTTTCTGCTACCAAAGAGAGAAGATTAACACCTCAGCATACAGTGAGTCCGTGAGGAAATTTTTTTTAATTTTTTATTAATTACACTTTATTCATTTTGTATCCCCCCATAAGCCCCTCCCTTCTCCCCTCCCGACCCCACCTTCCCTCCCCTTTCTGCATGCATGCCACTCCCCAAGTCCACTGATAGGGGAGGTTCTCCTCTCCTTTCTGGTCTTAGTCTATCAGTTCTCATCAAAAGTGGCTGCATTGTCCTCTACCATGGCCTGGTAAGGCTGCTCCTCCCTCAGGGGGAGGTGAGAAATGAGCAGGCCAGTCAGATTATGTCAGAGGCAGTCCCTCTTCCCATTACTATGTAACCCACTTGGACACTGAACTGCCATGGGCTACACCTGTTCAGGGCTTCCAGGTCATCTCCAGGAATAGTCCTTGGTTGGAGTATGATTTTCTGGGAAGTTCCCTGTATTCAAATTATCTTGTTCTGTTGCTCTCCTTGTGGAGTTCCTGTCCCCTCCAGCTCTTACTATTTCCCACTTCTTACATAAAATTCCATTCACTCTGCCCATCAGTTGGCCATCAGGCTCAGCATCTGCTTTGACAGTCTATACTGCAGAAGCTTTCAGAGGCCCTCTGTGGTAGGTTTCAAGGTTGTTTCCTGTTTTCTTCTGGCTTTCAGAGGCCCTCTATAGCAAGTTCCGACGTTGTTTCCTATTTTATTTTTCTTCTGATGTCCATCCTCTTTGCCTTTCAGGATGGGGATTGAACATTTTAGTTAGGGTCCTCTCTTTTGCTTAGTTTGTTTAGATGTACAGATTTTAGTGGGTTTATTCTATATTGTATGTTTATATGAGTGAGTATATACCATGCGTGTCTTTTTGCTTCTGGGACAACTCACTCAGGATGATCCTTTCCAGGTCCCACCATTTACCTGCAAATTTCATGATTTCCTTATTTTTCATTGCTGAGTAATACTCCATTGTATAGATGTACCACAGTTTCTCATCCATTCTTCAGTTGAGGGGCATCTGGGTTGTTTCCAGCTTCTGGCTATTACAAATAAAGCTGCTACAAACATGGTTGAGCAAATGTCCTTTTTGTGTACTTGTGCCTCTTTTGGGTATATGCCTAGGAGTGGTATGGCTGGATCTTGAGGAAGCACTATTCCTAGTTGTCTGAGAAAGCGCCAGATTGATTTCCAGAGTGGTTGTACAAGTTTACATTCCCACCAGCAGTGGAGAAGGGTTCCCCTTTCTCCACAACCTCTCCAGCATGTGTTGTCCCTTGAGTTTTTCATCTTGGCCATTCTGATGGGTGTAAGGTGAAATCTCAGGGTTGTTTTGATTTGCATTTCCCTAATGGCTAATGAGGTTGAGCATTTCTTTAAGTGCTTCTCTGCCATTCGATATTCCTCTACAGAGAATTCTCTCTTTAGCTCTGTTCCCCATTTTTCAAGTGGATTACTTGGTTTATTGCTTTTCAGCTTGTTTAGTTCTTTATATATATTGGATATGCGTCCTCTGTCAGATAAAGGGTTGGTGATGATTCTTTCCCAATCTGTAGGCAGTCGCTTTGTTTTGATGACGGTGTCCTTTGCTTTACAGAAGCTTTTCAATTTCATGAGGTCCCATTTATTGATTGTTGCTCTTAGAGCCTGTGCTGTTGGTGTTCTGTTCAGGAAGTTTTCTACTGTACCAATGAGTTCTAGGGTATAATGGCCCACTTAAAAACCCTAGAAAAAGAAGAAGCAGACACACCAAAAAGGAGTATACAGCTGGAAATAATCAAACTCAGGGCTGAAATAAATCAATTAGAAACAAATAAAACAATTCAAAGAATCAATGAAACCAAGAGCTGGTTTTTTGAGAAAATCAACAAGATCGACAAACCCTTAGCCAAGCTAACTAAAAGGCAGAGAGACACTACCCAAATCAACAAAATCAGAAATGAAAAGGGGGACATAACTACAGACACTGAGGAAATCCAAATAATCATTAGGACTTACTTCAAAAGTCTATACTCAACAAAATTTGAAAATCTAAATGAAATGGACAATTTTCTTGATCGTTTTGACTCACCAAAGCTGAATCAGGACCAGGTAAATCAATTAAATAATCCTATATCCCCCAAAGAAATAGAAGCAGTCATCAAAAGTCTCCCATCCAAAAAAAGCCCAGGACCAGATGGCTTCAGCGCAGAATTCTACCAGACCTTCAAAGAAGAGCTAACACCAATTCTCTTCAAACTATTCCACAAAATAGAAAGAGAAGGAACATTACCAAATTCATTCTATGAAGCAGTGAGGAAATTTTAGCTACCACTGAGTACCCAGATTTATGCTTCATGTATCCTTTGCCATTTCCCTTTTAATCTCTTTGATGGGTGGATGAACTATTTTTCACTGATCTGTACAAAAGTAGCAACCTACAGCAGATGATTCTTTTATTAATTTTTTTTTATTTTTTGTATTAATTATAGTTTATTCACTTTGTATCCCAGCTGTAGCCCCCTCCCTCATTCCTTCCCAACCTGATCCTCCCTCCCTAATCTCCTCCCATTCTCCTCTCCATATCCACTGTTAGGAGAGGACCTCCTCCCCTTCCATCTGACCCTAGTTTATAAGGTCTCATCAGGAGTGGCTGCACTGTCTTCCTCTGTGGCCTGGCAAGGCTGCTCCCCCCTCAGGAGGGAAGGACAAAGAGCCAGGCACTGAGTTCATGTCAAAGACAGTCCCCGTTCTCCTTACTAGGGTACCCACTTGGAGACTGAGCTGCCATGGGCTACATCTGAGCAGGGGTCTAGGTTATCTCCATGCATGGTCCTTGGTTGGAGTATCAGTCTCAGAAAAGATCCCTGTGCCCAGATATTTTGGTTCTGTTCTCTCCTTGTAGATTATTCTTATCATGGAAGATTATTATTTAAAAAAAATCATAACTACACACATTCACTAGTTATCTTCCAGGTGACTTGTGTCTTTTTTTTTTAAGCCTACCTGGGTATCTCTCACATGTAAGTGCATTTTTTCTTTTTTATTTATTTATTTTTATTATTAGTTACATTTTATTCACTCTGTATCCCAGCTGTATCCCACTCCCTCATTTCCTCCCAAACCCTCCCTCCCCCCCATCTCCTCCCTGCCCCTTTCCAAGTCCAGTGATTGGGGAGGACCTCCTCCCTTTCATCTAAGCATCTGAAGAACAAAGTCTCTGGAAGAAAGTGACAAAAGTGAAAAGAAAAAAAATACTGACATGCTTTTGTTTCCAAAAAAGAATACCACATGATATTATTCCATAGGTTTTGTCATAATATATTTTTAAATATTAATTTAGGAATTAATTTCTGAGGAATGGAACATTTGTCACAGTGATCAACTGTATATTTGGTTGAGCAGCCAGAAATAAAGCCAAGAACACCACAGAAACAAGCAAACTGATCATTAAATGCAGTGATAGGAATGGAGCTCCAGGATACTGAGAATGGAAATAGACCATTGTCGTAGAGAAAAAAACACATTCTGAAATGTCTTAGAAAATATGTAAAAACAATTTCCATCTTAGTGTGCCTGTGGTTATTTATGACAATATTGTATGCCAAAGCATTGGATATCACTGTGAGATATTCAATATTACTAGGAGGACAATCAGAAATCTTGATGTTTTACAATAGTCAGAAAATTATAAAATGGTTCAATTTTTTGATGATTTAAGGGTATCCCCTATAAGGCATATTCTTCTAATTACTATCTATAATTTTAAGACGTTATCAAATCTGTTCAAGATATACTGCCATGTGAGTCAGAAAGAAGCAAATATGTTACTTGCTGATATGGTCCCAAGTTCCTTTTAGATAAGGTTTTCCTGTAATCATATTCCCATCTCTAAAACACACACACACATGCATCCACACATATGTGTATGTACATATACATTCATTCACACGCACACACACAAACACATACACATTTACACACATAGACACATGCAATGTAATTTTCACACCACTTAAAAGTGTTGATTTCTGTTCTTTTTGTGTTCTTTGTATAATTCTAAGTTTTTCTGTCTTTTGTTCACCTCCATATGAAAGCACTTTGCAATGCACTCTTGACAGGCAGAGAAATATTACATTTGATTATTTTGTCAATTGCTACTATTTGTCATTTGTTACTCTGGAAAACAAGTAAGTACAATTTCTAGTTGACTGTCTGGAAACCTAACCTAGCTCTTACAATTCAGAAAATAATAAAGATAATAGACTGAGGTTTCCAATAAAATTTTGCTATCTCAAGTTTCTGTTAAACCAAAGAAAATAAGTTGGGATTATCTTGATAAACAATTGGATACACTTAAGTAGTAGCTCATTATGTTTACCTTTCTCAGGAATTTCACTGACATGTCTATACAGAACATAAAAATTTGACCCAAACAAAACTATTTGTTCCCAAAATCTGAGCAGGTCAGTTATTTGAATCTGACAGTGAAGTAAAGTGCTATTTTGTACATGCTAAACAGAGATGCAATCATTTGGTGCCTGCTGAAGTACTGTCCATGCTTTAAGGAAGAAGAATGAAAGATCCCCAAATACACACTGCTTTATATCTTTTATACAAAAATGAAAGAAAGCTCTATATTCTCTAAGCAATGGTCTATGGAGAAATACTTTTTTATTTTACAGCAAAACCTGTATTTAATACTCCAATAAATATGGAGATAACCTTGATCACCCGATTATAGAAAATGCTAAAAGACAGTAATACAATTAAAATCATGGCATGCCGAGAAGACAAGAGGAGTGCTTTACCTGTACTTTCCTGAGACTTCTCCTGCAAGCTAAAGGCAGTGAGGGCTGGTTACAGTGATGTAGAATTGCCACATAAAATTGATCTTGGCTGCATTGTATAATAAAGGAGCCTGTGACCAATACAATGCTTTTTAATTCTGCAATGGGAGTTTTACCTGATGTAGATATTTCTAGACAGTTGATGGATTTTTTTCAAGTATATCACATTTTAGATCATTTAACTTTAATGTCATTTTTATAAGCCCAGATTTAGTAAAAGCAGTAAAGCTTAGATGTCATCATTTACTCAAAAAGCCTTTATTAGGATATTCCAAGTAAACACCTTTTTCTGTTAAAAAGCACACAATCTCCCTGCCTTAAATCTCTGCAGAAAGGAAATGGAAGAAACAGATGCCCAGATATGAACCAATATATTGACCTGAAATTTTTGTTTTGCACATCACTTCTCTCCACAAACAAACCCATTTTTCACATCTTTCACCTTTCTCCTTTTGCCTTGCTATTTTGGTATACCTTCCAATTTTCCTTTTGAAAATCACCATATTTCTTAATTTAGTGTTATTTATGATAAAATATTTGAGTTTCTAGTATAGAGTTTGGAGCTTAAGCCCAGCTACAACCTGATGGGTTAAAGGTGCTTAATGAAAAAATACTCTTTTCATGAGGAGAAAATTACAGAAAACTTTGTGAAACATTGAATGTCTCTTTAACCACAAAGGCATCTAATTACTTGCACAATCTGTGTAGACTAAGAAGTTTGATATGTAAAATAAACGACAAAAGGCAATAGGTCTATTTCAGTTTCATTTGAAATGAACTTCTGCTTTATAAAACAAAAAGAAAAAGAAAAAAATGGCATGTGTATACACACATATGCACATGAGACAGAGGCAGAAAGGCAAGGAGAGAGAGAGAAAAGCATAAATTATAGCCCACTTGTAAAGTTCTTTTCTGGCTCATAAAAGGTCATGAGTTATTATGAAACATCAGATTCACAGAAAAATACTAATTAATTAAAAAGAATAAATTAAACTCATATTCATAGAAAACAGAATATTATAACATACAGAGCTTACTTAAGAAAAAAACAAATAAAAAACATGGCTGCTGAAGGTTTGGTTATGAGTCTTAGTATCTGCTTTGATACACTGCTAGGTAGAGTCTTTCAGAAGCCCTCTGTGGTAGGCTCCTGTCCTGTTACTTGTTTTCTCCTACATCCAACACACATTCCATTTGTCTTTCTAAGTGAGGATTGATCATCTTACCCCAACCTTCGGCAGAGTGCAGGGAATCATTTGAAAGAAGGGGGAGTTACTATGAAGTGGAAAGGATAGGAGATACACAGGACCAAATATATCTGGACACAGGGGTCTTTTCTGTGACTGATACTCCACCAAGGACCATGTATGGATATAACCTAGAACCTCTGCTCAGAGGTAGCCCATGGTAGCTCAGTAACCAAGTGGGTGACCCTAGTAAGGGGAACAAGGACTATTTCTGACAGGATCTCAAGGGCAAGCTCTTTGACCTCCCCACCCCACAAGGGAGGAGCAGTCCTGTTAGGCCACAGAGGAGGACTTTGCAGCCAGTCCTGAAGATACCTAATAAAACAGGGTCAGATGAAAGGGAAAGATGTCCTCCCCAATCAGTGGACTTGGATAAGGGCAGGGAGAAGCTGAGGGAGGGAGGGTGGGATTGGGAGGGAATGAGGGAGTGAGATACAGAGTTAATAAAATGTAACTAATAATAAAATTAAAATAAGAAATAAAAGATAACGTGGCTGCATTACTGAAAAAGGGACAGTCAATGCTGCCTAGAGGAAGGGATGCTATGTTTGTTAATGTGTAACCAGCACAAGTTGCCCATATTCTAGGAAACAACCTCTGACTCATGCTTATGTAGGAACATCATTAAACTGAGTGGGTAACACACATTGAAAGACTTGAGAGTAGGAAGGGCACTTGCTGGGAAGAGGAGGGTTTGGGCTTGTAGAGGTGGTAGAACTCGTATCACTTGAGTGGGTTGCCAGAGCCTTAAGCCAGAAGCTCAATTCTGGGGACAGAGAGATCCTAATAAATCATATTCTGCAACTGGCTCATAGAAAGCAAAGGAAAACAGCAATGTTGAAGTCAGGAAAGGAATTTAATACTCCACGTGATCATATAGGAAGACAGAACAATAATCTTTATCTCTATTTGGGGGGAACTGGTATGAACTTTGGATTAAGCAACCAAAGAACTAAAGGAGGGTACAAGTACTGACTTGGTCAACTGTGATCTGGTTGAACATTTTTTCAGTTCTGTAAGGGGATTCTGAGAATTATTGCTTGAAGGGATATCTACCTTCCATACTGAAATTACTGTATCACAGTTGAGCAGCCTCTGTTCCTATTATAGGCAATTATTCCCATTATGGAGCAGGTGTTTACATTATGGGGCAGTTGTTCTGATTTGGGGCAGCTGTTCCAATTACACAGCAATTATTCCCATTATGGGGCAGTTATTCTCATTATGGGGTAGTTAATCCCATTACGGGTTGGTTGTTCCTACTCAGAAAGATCAGCTTCATAAGGAAGTGATCTGCTTACTGGTTTCTGAATCAAAGGTAACTACACGTTTCCGGTTATGACTTGAAGATCGTCAGCACATTCCAGAGGTCAGGAAAAGGATATTGTAAATATACTGACAATTTTTGGGACTTTAGTTACTGTTATCTTGGTTTCTTCAACCATGAATGAAGGAGATTACCATTTTCTGATGGATACCCCTTAAATGACTAACATACCCACATGCAGAGATGAGTAGGAATCTGACTCTAATGAAATATATACAAAATAAAGTCATAAATATTAAGATAGCTTAACAGCACCAGAGTTAGATAAAATGCCTCTTATAATTCAAATGTCAGGGCCATTGTTTTTTATTGTGTAGTAAGATGCATGATCTTTCTGCTTTATGTACTTGTGAATGTTGTGATTGACGTAAAACTATACAGAAACAGCAAATCTGTCTTGACATCACATTGATCAAGCCTGTTTTTGATGCTAGGACAATGTGAACACACTGAGGAGGGAAATACCACATGATTTTGCTTGAGTTGGCCATCAAAGAAAAAATTGATATGCAAATCCCTTCAGTCAAGAAAATCTGTCACAGATAACTTTTTATGGGAAGTTTAAAATGCCAAGGCAAAGGTTGAAGTGTCATCCACAAAGAGCAAGAGATTTGATAGAAATCTACATTACATAGTTCCAGTACAGATTTATTCTGCATGGAAAAGTCAGAAGCTTCTCTGGGCAGGTGCCAATACAAAAGTTTTGGCCTAGTTTTTCTATTGTGATTTTGGAGATTGTCCCTGAATATTAAACCTTGACTTTTCCAAAAATTTGCAAAGTACCTTGGCTACTTGACTCGTATTCTGTCATCACTTGAACCCTCATTCACAAGGACTTCATGTTAGTACTTTAGTAGCTCATGCAAATAAAGGCCCAAGTGCTTTTCTACTATAGGATTCTGGATAAATAAGAAATAATCTGGTATTTCTAGCAATGAAAGAGAGGTGTCTTGTGAATACAAAGAAGTCATGAGGTAATCCAAACAAGAATAAAGAGCTAATCAGTTGTTGAGTGATTATGCAGGCACTTTGTAGGTGTAGCAGGCACTTTCTGTCTTTGCTATGACAGAAATCATGACTGAAAAGAGGACTGATTTATTTTGGCTGATGATTCAAAAGATATCAATAAATCCATCACAACTACAAGGTCATGGGAGGGATCTTGGTCCTCAGTGGTGAGAATGCTGGGTAGTTGTTTGTTATAAGATGCAAACTAAATATTAGAGTCCTTTGGGTGACTGCAAGCAAGCTCCATCTCCAGGAAATCTACCTCCTCTAGAGGATGACACATTCTGAGCTAGTGGTTCTCAACCTTCCTAACACTGTGACCACTTAACACAGTTCCTCAGGCAGTGGTCATCCCTAAAATTATTTTTTGCTGCTAATTCATTACTGTAAATTTACTACTGTTGTGAATCATACTGTAAATCTCTGATATGCACTGTTAGGCAAACCTTGTGAAAGGGTGGTTCAACCTCAAAAGGTTGCACAACCTCACCAAACAGTGTCAGCATCATGGGACTAAATATTCAAACATATGAGTTCGTAGAACACATTTCATGTAGACATTATGGCAAAATCATGACACCTCTCACCTCTTTTTAGTAAAGAAATGCCAATACGTACAAAAGTAATCCCATTCTCAGGCAGATTCGTGATCCAATGCAATCCCCATTGAGCTGGGAATCTAACCCTCAAGTTACACACTTCAGAAGCAGAAGCAGAAAAAGTCACATGCTCAATACAGTTTTTCTTTCAAATGTTCATATGTACACTTCACACACACACATGTGCACACACACATTCACACACACACTTACACACACCACAAATAACAATTTAAAATTATAAGAAATATTTGTAGAAAAATTTCCAGCTTCCTCAATATAGTTTTGTTCAGTCCTTGACAGTTTCTTGAGAAGGTCAGGATGCATTTACCTACTCTATGTGCCCTGTACTGACATGAGTGCTTATTTTCAGAGCTGGAAGCTGAGGAGTGGTGCAAACACCTTTGCATGGAATGCCTGGGAACGAGGCTGAATGATATCAGCCTAGGGGAGCCTGACCTTCTGGCAGCTGGGGTGCAACGGGAACAGAACGGTGAGTGAATACCCGCTTTTCTATTATGTCAGGGGCTGACACCAGAAAGGAACTCAGAGATTTCTCAGCACATTCAGGCTTTAGAGGAGGTTATTCTCCTTAAGGATGTGGCCCCTGGTCATGAACAAACTCTTGTGAAATACACAGAGCCAAGAGTACATGAGCAGAAAAAGTAAAAAATGATGGGCTAAAAAAATAAATGAGGACACAAAAGTTTAGTATATATGGAAGCAAGGTGTAGCTGGGAAGTATTAGAGGCAGGCAGTGAATATAATCAAAACACAACATACAGAGGTCTCCAAGAATTAGTACAAATATCATGACTAGACCCCTGGGTCTTCTATTTGGTTCCATTGATCCTCCTTTCTGTTTCTATGCCACTACCATGCAGTTTTTATTATTGCTCTGTAGTACAGCTTGAGATCAGGGATGGAGATACCTCCGGGTGATCTGTTGTTGTACAGGATCGTTTTGGAGACTCTGGGGGTTTTGTTTCTCCATAAGAAACTGAGAATCTTTCTTTCAAGGTTTGTAAAGAATTGAGTTGGTGTTTTGATGGGAATTGCGTTGAATTGGTAGATTGCTTTTGGCAGGATAGCCATTTTCACAATGTTAATCCTATCAATCCATGAGCACTGGAGACCTTACCACCTTCTGAGATCTTCTTCAATTTCTTTCTTCAGAGACTTAAAGTTTTTTTCAAACAGATCTTTCACTTGCTTGATTAGAGTTACCCCAAGGTACTTTATGTTATTAGTCCTGTTGTGAAGGGTGTTGTTTCCCTGATTTCTTTTTCAGCCCTTTGTCTTTGGTATACAGTAGGGCTTCTGTTTGTTTGTTTGTTTTTTTTTTTATTAATTACACTTTATTCACTTTGTATCCCCCCTGTGGTTCCCTCCCGCCTCCCGTCCCAAACCCTCCCTTCCTCCACCCTCTGCATGCATACCCCTCCACAAGTTCACTGATAGGGGAGGACTTCTTTTCCTTCCTTCTTATCCTAGTCAATTTAGGTCTCATTAGGAGTGGCTGCATTGTCTTCTTCTGTGGCCTGGTAATGCTGCTTCCCCTTCAGGGGAAGGTAATTAAAGAGCAGGCCAAGCAGTTCATGTCAGAGGCAGTCCCTGTTCCTATTACAATGGAACCCACTTGGATACTGAACTGCCATGGGCTACATCTGGGCAAGGGTCTTAGGTTATCTCCATGCATAGTCCTTGGCTGGAATAGCAGTCTCAGGAAAGACCCCTGTACTCAGAATTTTTGATTCTGTTGCTCTCCTTGTGGAGTTCCTGTCCTCTCCAGATCTTACTGTTTCCCACTTCTTTCCTAAGACTCCCTGCACTCTGCCCAAAGGTTGCCCATAAGTCTCAGCATCTACATTGATAGTCTGCAGGGCAGAGCTTTTCAGAGGTCCTCTGTGTCAGGCTCCTGACTTGTTCCCTCTTTTCTCCTTCTTCTGATGTCCAGCCTCTTTGCCTTTCTGGATAGGAATTGAGCATTTTAGCAAGAGTCCTCCCTCTTGATTAGTTTCTTTAGGTGTTCAGATTTTAGTAGGTTTATCCTCAAGTTTGGGTATGTTGTGCCTTCATTTTCATTGAATTCTAGGAAGTCTTTAATTTCTTTCTTTATTTCTTCTCTGACCCAGCTGTCATTTAGAAGCAATTTGTTCAGTTTACATGTGTGTGTGTAGGCCTTTTGCTATTTTTGTCATTGGGGTCCAGTTTTAGTCCATGGTAATCAGCTAGGATACAAGGGATTATTTCAATATTCTTGTATATGTTGAGGCTTGCTTTGTGACTAACTATATGGTCTATTTTGGAGAAGGTTCCATCAGGTGCTGAGAAGAAGGTAAATTCTTTTGTGTTTGGGTGAAAGGTTCTATAGTTGTCTGTGAGGTCCATTTGATTCATGAGCTCTGTCAGAGTTATTTTGGTTTTTTTGTTTTGTTTTGTTTTGTTTTGTTTTGTTTTGTTTTCAGTTATATTTGTATCCAGCCACTTTGCTGAAGGTGTTTATCAGCTGGTTTAATTTTTAAGGTCGCTCATGTATACTATCATATCATCTGCGAATAGTGACACTTTGACCTCTTCCTTTCCGATTTGTATCCCCCTGATCTCCCTTAGTTTTCTTATTGCTTTAGCTAGGACTTCAAGTACTATGTTGAAGAGATACGGAGAGACTGGGCAGCCTTGCCTTGTCCCTGATTTCAGTGGGATTGATTTAAATTTAAATTTCTCTCCATTGAGTTTGATGTTGGCTATAGGCTTGCTGTATATTGCCTTTACTATCTTTAGGTATGTGCCTTTTATCCCTGATATCTCCAAGACTTTAAACATGAATGGGTGTTGGACTTTGTCAAATGCTTTTTCGGCATCTAAGGAGATGATCATGTGGTTTTTCTCTTTCAGTTTGTTTATGTGATGGATTACATTGATTTCACTTACACCTATCAAAAGCTAAAATCAAAAACTCAAATGACAATACATGACAGAGAGGTTGTGGAGAAAGGGGGACCTTCCTACATTGCTGGTGGGAATGTAAAGTGGTACAACCACTTTGGAAGTCAATCTGGCACTTTCTCAGACAATTAGGAATAGTGCTTCTTCAAGACCCAGCTATACCACTCCTAGGCATATACCTGAAATTTGCTCAAGTATACAACAAGGACATTTACTCAGCCATGTTTGTATCAGCTTTATTTGTAATAGCCAGAATCTGGAAACAACCCAAATGTCCATCAACGGAGCAATGGGTACAGAAATTGTGGTATTTTTACACAATGGAATACTACTCAGCAATCAAAAACAAAGAAATCATGAAATTTGCAGGCAAATGGTGGGATCTAGAAAAGATCATTCTGAGTGAGGTATCCAGAAGGAGAAAGACACACATGGTATATACTCACTCATTTAGACTTATAAGATAAAATAAACATGATGAAATCTATACACCTAAAGAAGATAAACAAGAAAGAGGACCCGGGGTAAGATGACCAATCCTCACTTAGAAAGACAAATGGGATGGACATTGGATGTAGGAGTAAACAAGTAATAGGACAGGAGCCTACCTGAAAAACTCTACCTAGCAGTGTATCAAAGAAAATACTAAGACTCATAACCAAACCTTCAGCAGAGTGCAGGGAATCATATGAAAGAAGGGGGTAGTTACTATGAAGTGGAAAGGATAGGAGCTCCACAAGAAACGAATATATCTGGACACAGGGGTCTTTTCTGTGACTGACACTCCACTGAGGACCATGTGTGGATATAACCTAGAACCTCTGCTTGGATGAAGCCTGTGGTAGCTCAGTAACCAATTGGTTTCCCATAGTAAGGGGAACAGGGACTATTTCTGATGTAAACTCAATCGCAGGCTCTTTGACCTCCTCACCCCCCAAGAGAGGAGCAGTCCTGCTAGGCCACAGAGGAGGACTTTGTAGCCAGTCCTGAAGATACCTGATAAACCAGGGTCAAATGAAAGGGGAGGAGGTTCTCCCCAATCAGTGGACTTGGAAAGGGGCAGGGAGAAGCTGAGGGAGGGAGGGTGGGATTTGGAGGAAATGAGGGAGAGTGATACAGCTGGGATATAGAGGTAATAAAATGTAACTAATAAAATAAATAATAATTATAAAAGAAAAAGAAAAAACTCATTGCAATAAGACTCAAGACCTGAGTTTGCCTCAGGGTATAAAAATTCCACTGAATATATGTATGGTCAATGACAGTAGGCTGTTAGAACAACAAATACTAGAAAACAAACATTGGTGTGTTGCTTTTAAGTAGAGAAAAAAATCCATAGCAACAATATGTACATTCTGGCACCTCTCTGCGAGCTGTCACCAGTGCTGGGGTGGGCTTTGGTGATACAACTGTGTGAGTGATTTCACCTCCTGCAAGTACTCCTTAAACCACGTTTCTGTAACTAAAAGTGATAAAATTCATTCGTTCACTATATTGGAATTTTGCTGTATCTTTACTTCGTTTGTTGTGGAATCCCTGTCTAGCATGCATAGACCTATGTGTTACATCTCCCCAGAAAAAATTTTGTCACATGGTAGAATCATAGTCTTTAGTTCATTACACACTCATGCAATTAATTTAAGATGAGTGCAATTAAAAGCAAATCTTTCTTACACACAACACTAAAAGCATGGCCTATAAAAAAAATCAGCTAGAATTCACCTAAAATCAAATTTATGAATGTCAAAATCCACCACAATATTTTTTAGGTGAAGTGAATAAAAAAAGAAAGTGACAGATGGACGAAATTATCACTCTACTGAAGTTGGCTTCTGCCAATTCACAAAAGCCTACTATTATAGGCAAAAATATTCCAAGTGCTAAAAACCAAAACTCTCACTGCTTCTGAGTAGTGAGTAGCTACAATATGGTGGATGGGTCCTGAGGTGACATAAATATCTGTACCTTTGTCAAAGGAAAAGATATAAGCATTTCATTATATGTCATAGTATGGAATAATCTTACAAAAAATTGAGAATATATTTTAAAATGACATTAAAGTTATTTTCTACATTCTTTAATTAAATAAGATGAAAAGTCAATAAAATACAAGCTAAAATATTTATCATAAATATGATAATAAAAGACCCTCATATATAGAATCAACAAAGAAAGAATACAATTAATTTTTTAAAGGCTTGGCCAAAACATATAAAAGAATATACTTGTACATGAATTTGGAATGCTATCTTAAGCAATTCTTTAAAAAGTTAAGCCCAATGAGTCAGATTTTGTATGTCCAATATATATAATAATCAAGGGCGTTTAACACAATCTCTATAACTTACACACAAACATAAAGTAAATCCCATCAGTGAAACTAATGGAATAATTATTTATCAAATTGACCTAAAAGTCATATTAGTTCAGTTTAATTATATACTAGAAAACGTTGGCTTAACTTCAGAATTTTCCAAATGGATGATTACCAAATAAGTTGTAGTATAACTATAGAGTAAAACATTACAGTTATTAGAAATTTTATCTTCGGGGAATAAGTAAAAGCATATGAAAGATCATATACTATAACAAATATGATAAAATGTTAAATATTTTATTTGTAAAATAATGACAGTTTCTATAACTATGACTATGTTCACGTATTAACGTGGGGTCTAATGAGGAATAACAATAACTGATTTTTTTTATATTAAAGTACTTTTCACAGTAATCAAATAAACTTGATTTACTTGGAAAATTTTGTCAAAATTTTTGAAAATTTTGAAAAATTTGAAAATGACTGGGGAAAATGGCCATCCTGTCAAAAGCAATGTACAGATTCAGTGCATCAAAATACCAACACAATGTTTTACAGAATTTGAAAGAATAGTTCTCAACTTCATATGGAAAAACAAAAAACCCAGAATCACCAAAACGATCCTGTACAACAATAGATCATCTGGAGGTATCTCCATCCCTGATCTCAAGCTGTACTACAGAAAAATAGTAATAAAAACTGCATGGTACTGGCATAAAAACAGAATGGTGGATCAATGGAATTGAATAGAAGACCCAGAAATAAACCCATACACCTAAGAATACTTGATTTTTGACAAAGAAGCCAACACCATACAATAGAAAAAAGACAGCATCTTCAACAAATGGTGCTGGTTTAACTAGATGTCTACTTGCAGAAAAATGCAAATAGATCTGTATTTATCACCCTGCACAAAACTGAAGTCCAAGTGGATCAAAGACCTCAACATAAAACCAGAACAAACTAAATCTGCTAGAAGAATAAGTGAGGAAGAGCCTTGAATTCATTGGCCCAACTTCTTGAACAGAACACCAACAACACAGTCTCTAAGACCAACAATCAATACATGGGACCTCATGAAACCAAAAAGCTTCTGTAAAGCAAAGGACACTGTCACCAGAACTAAACAACAGCCTATAGACTGGGAAAGAATCTTCACCAACCCAATATTTGACAGAGGGCTAATATCCAGCATATATAAAAACTCAAGACGTTAAAAAGCAACAGATAACTTAAAACCCCTGCACAGATGAAGCCCATGGCAGCTCAGTCTCCAAGTGGGTTTCCTAGTAATGGGAACGAACAGGGACTGTCTCTGATAAGAACTGATTGGCTTGCTCTTTGATCACCTCCCCCTGAGGGGGAAACAGCCTTACCACCCACAGAGGAAGACAATGGAGCCACTCCTGATGAGACTGATAGGCTAGGGTCAGAGAGAGGGGGAGGAAGATGGCTCCTATTAGTGGACTTTGGGAGGGGCATGGGAGCAGATGAGAGGGGGAGCATGGGAGGGGAAGAGAGAGGGAGCTACTGCTGGGAAACAAAGTGAATAAACTGCGATTAATAAAAAAATAAATAATTTTAAAAAATCACTAAGGATTTTAAGTGTTTGTGATTAGTTAAATATTCCAGTATTCTACAGTTGCCTGTGAATTGAGTAGATGGCAACAGGAATTGTGATTTATAGCTACATTACAATTAAATAAATTTTGATAAATTCCTAGTTTACATAGGAATGCAATCACATTTTCTAAAGAGTTCTATAAATTTTGAGAAGTATGAGTCATGTTTGTTTTACTGACAACTACCTAAAGATATATCTATATATACAATCATCTACTTACTCATTGCATCTCAGTTTCTCATGGTCCTGAATTAAAGACCATTGCAATATCACTGTCTGGCAGAAATTTTAAAATTAAAATTTGCAAAATAAAATTGGCTAACACTGTCTTCTTTTCCTCTGTGTAAACTGTGTTAATTCTTTACCACTTCATATAACTTATTCAAAGTAGGTTGTATCACACAACAGAGTAAAACCCATATTCCAAACCTAGTGGGTATTAGTACCAGATCTCAAGTGTTTGCTCAGTTGTTCATGTAGTTTCATGTTACTTACTCCTCAGGGCTTCATACGACACCAGTGTCTGATCTTTTGCCCAGATAGTAATAACTAAATTATTTGTTTCTTTATCTATCTAATTTTTATTTGTATTCTTACAAAAATATCATGTTTACAGGTGTTATCTCACAATTCTGAAATGACAACTGCAGAATGGGAATTTGGGGCTCAGAAACTACAACAGCCACAGAGATGTGTATAATGAGTGAAATGTACTAATTAATTATTTGGAACAGGCTAGAGAATTGTTGTACACAATTCTAAGGAGAGCTTTTATTAGAGGAGAACAGAAAGTGTGGGCACTTGTTTGGAGCTGAAGCAGTTTCTGTTCTTTTGTTTGTTTTTTCATGATGGGTCTAAGTTCTGGAGTAAGAAGGAGATCCAGGTACTCATGATAGTCAAACACCCAGGTGCTGATCAGCCAATAAATCACATTTCCACCTTGAGTGCATCAATCATGCATGAGTTTTCTTGAAAAGCAAGCAGATTCCTATGGTTAGCCTTGATTCATCTTGACTTGGTCCACACCATAACACTTGCCTAGATATGCAAAGTGTTTTCTGCAGAAAGAGAATGGGAATATAGAGCAGAAGAGAACAATTCAGGAGTGCAGAACCTGCAAGCAAACAACAACTGCTCATCAGAGTGAACAGCCCTGTCATAGTCTAGATGTTGTGATGGTTCTCCGAAATGCTCTGTACCATCCAAAAGACAGCCAAGTCCTGAAGTGCTCATCATTAGGAACACAGCAACAAAAAAGCGAGCCTCTAATAGTAGCAGCTAATTAGCAAGGTTTCTCCCTTTTTTTCTATTCCCCTTTTCAAGACAGACACCCCCAGCAAAGGAAATTGTAGAGGAAGTAAGAGGTTGGAGCAAATGAGAATGGCTATCTGGTTGATTCCAAGCCACTGACTTCTCCTGAGAGAAGGTTGAGTGCTAAATCCAGTCACAGTGGCTGAGTCATGGCATGAAGATAAATCCATCCTCATGGATGACAGTGAAGTAAGCACTAAGCATGTGCTGCAGGTAATGTCAGGAATAAGAAGAGGATAAAAATAGTTGCTGCGGAGCAGGGGTGAGAGAAAAATAAACAGTTTTTCTAAAATATGTTCTGCTAAATCCATCTGTTTTTGAACTAATTGCAGGAATAAATCTAACTTACATGATGTCTTTTATAAATAATCTTAGTCAATTCTTTAGAGGTATTTTAATAGAGCTGCACAAATGCAATTTTACTTTATATAATCACAAATTAAAATAAAAAACATGCAAAATTAAAAAACATCAACATCAGTGTTGACTATGCAACATTTATGGTTGCATAGTCATAATTAGTCATTTCATTACTAGTTTATGTAAATGTGTACAATTCTTAATTTTTATTAATTTATTAACAAAATATAAATATCTAAAATGTAAATGAGGGTTCTACTTTTTGTTGTGGGAAGCCATGAAACCGAAATTCACAGAAATGGGCAGAATAAAAACAACAGGTAAAACTTAATGCAAAGAATTTCTCAAAACCTAAAATCTAAAGTATGCTTTATTTTGGTGGGACTTATATTTCTGAGCACTATTTCAGTTATACTAGGAAGAGATAAAACAATATAAGGAGTTCAATGAATAAAAATCTTTGTGGAAGATGTGATGAGCTTTAATATGTATACCTCTCTTGGCTTCTAGACATGCAGGATACTTAGCTCTGGATTTCATCATATCCAGGTGTACCACATCGTAGGCAGAGGGAGAAACAAGATAGACTAGATAAAAGTTACCAATAATCCACTAATGAAAGAAATACTGTTTCACAAAGAGAATATATTGGCACCCAACAAACATTTCTCAAACTTATTCTAGCAAGTCAAACTAATGGTACTGCCATCACATCACAAAGGCAGTAGACTTAGTTACATGCTAAGTGCATGAAATTTATATAAAAATTTCAAACGTGTCTTTTCCAAAATACCATTTATTACAAAATAAATTTGACTAAATAGATGTGTCTATTTTCCTGTTACTTTTTTCTGTGTTTTGTATCTCTTAAAAAAAGAAGAAGAAATTATCACGCTACCATAGGAAGGGAAAGAGGTGGAAGGGAAACAGCAATGTCTTTGAACATGGTATCAAACTGCCCTCTAACTTTGCATTTCTCTGCTGTAGGACAGCTCTCCGACCTCATCAAAGAAGTTCCTTTGTGCAGTAGGTGGTGGTTTATGTAGAAACTGATAACCAGCGAAATAAAAGTGAATGCATGACTGTGTGGTACATAGCCACAAATGGAGCAGCTGTATCACACCCCGTCCAAGTCTCAGAGACTGACAGAGCTAGATGTTTGGAATGACTGAAACAAACACCTTGGGAACAAGAGAGAGACACTATACGCATGAGATCACGTCAGCTTGGTTGTCTGTACAAGAATTGCAAAAGATCAGATCAAGTAACACTTTAGCATAGAGGAAAAAAGGGTTCATAAGCCCAGTAACAGAGGTGGAAGGGAGAGTCGGTTTTCTTAAAAGTGGGACTCATGCGAGTCAACAACACTCCAGTAGATGGCTCCACACCAAGAAGTATAGAGATAGCACAAATTATAATTAATGGTTTATTAAACAGATATTTATAAAGTAAGGGCTATAGGGACATGAAGGTGGATCTGAGAGGACCTTCAAAGAGGGAAAATTGGGTTGAGTATGGTTAAAAAAAACTTTGCGTGAAATTTTCAAAAATTAATGAAGTATTAGTTAAAAGTAATGAAGTATGTGGAATTTTATTATTTGACATGGTATGTATTTTTGATTAGGGTGATCAATAATAATAAAAACAGTATTATTTTTATTTTTGTAATTTATTTATTACAATTTATTCACTTTTTATCCCCACTGCAGCCCCCTCCCTCATCTCCTCCCAATCTCACCCACCCTTCTTCTACTCCCACTATGCTCTTTCCTTACTCCCCTGATAGAGGAGATCCTCCTCAAGATCCTCCTCCGCTTCTATCTGACCCTAGTCTATCAGGTCTCATCAAGGCTGGCTGCATCACATTCCCTTGCGGCCTGGCAAGGCTGCATTACCCAGGAGGAGGCAATCTCAGCCTGCTACTGAGTTCATATCAGAGACAGCCCCTGTACCCCTTACTAGGGAAAACCACTTGGAGACTGAGAGGCATATGGGCTTCCTCTAAACAGGGAATTAGGTCCTCTTCATGCAAGGTCCTTGGTTGGAGTATCCATATTTGCAGGCCTATAATATAAGATAAATATACTAAAATCTATAGTCCTAAAGAAGCTAAACAACAAGAAGACCCTAAGAATGATGCTTAAGCCTCATCCAGAAGGGCAAACAGGATAGACATCAGAAGTAGAGAGGACAGGAGCCTTCCACAGAGCAACTCTGAAAGATTCTACCCAGCAGGGTATCAAATGAGATACTGAGACTCATAGCCAAACTTTGGGCAGAGTGCTGAAAACCTTATGGAAGAAGAGGGAGAAGAAAGACCTGGAGGGGACAGGAGCTTTACAAGGAGACCAACAGAGCTAAAAACAGCACTATTAAAAGAGGACTAAATAATCTCCCTCGATTCTGCTTTTTTGTTTCTCAGTAGATGGTGTCTCTGATTTTTTGCTTCTGCAGCTGAAAACTCCACTTCGGTTTACTGCCCCCATGGTTAAATAAACACATATACATGGGTTAGTTACTTTCTTCCCCAGCTAGATCTGTTTAAAAACTAACCAGCTCAGTGAAGAGGGCTTCATCCCTTCTGTGAACCAATGACTCATTCTGTTGCATAGTGTGACTGGAATCCTTCTATGTGATCATGTTTTTTTTGCTTATAACTACTATCATCTGATCAAATCCACTTTGTAATACCTACTGGACTGTTACTAAAGTTGTACCCTTACTCCTATTATAAAACATGATGGAGATGGCTTAGTTTAGTTTGTTTGTTTGTTTTGTTGTGTTGGTTTGTTTTGCTGTTTATTTGCTTTTTGTTTGATCTCTTGTTTTAGTTCTTATGCGAAACACTCAGGCAAGCATACTTGAAGATTAGGTTCTATTACATATCTTTGTTAGACAAACTTTAATAAACATTCAATTTTGTTTATTATTTGGACATTTCAAATAAAATTGTGTATTTCTATACCAGCTAACATATAACCCTGAATTTCATCAAAATATAGATATATGGATGATAGTTGTGGGATTTTATAGTTTTGAGAAAAAGCACATTTAATTTGATAGTCCTGTTACAATGGAACCCACTTGGATACTGAACTGCCATGGGCTACATCTGGGCAGGGGTCTTAGGTTATCTCCGTACATAGTCCTTGGTTGGAGTATCATCAGTCTCAGGAAAGACCCCTGTGCTCAGATTTTTTGATTCTGTTGCTCTCCTTGTGGAGTTCCTGTCCTCTCCAGATCTTACTGTTTCCCACTTCTTTCCTAAGATTCCTTGCACTCTGCCCAAAGGTTGCCCATAAGTCTCAGCATCTACATTGATAGTCAGAGGTCCTCTGTGTCAGGCTCCTGACTTGTTCCCTCTTTTCTCCTTCTTCTGATGTCCAGCCTCTTTGCCTTTCTGGATAGGAATTGTGCATTTTAGCAAGAGTCCTCCCTCTTGATTAGTTTCTTTAGGTGTACAGATTTTAGTAGGTTTATCCTATATTATATGTCTATATGAATGAGTATATACCATGTGCATCTTTCTGCTTCTGGGATAGCTCACTCAGGATGATCTTTTCCAGATCCTACCATTTAAGTGCAAATTTCATGATTTCCTTGTTTTTTATTGCTGAGTAATATTCCATTGTGTAGATATACCACAATTTGTGCATCCATTCCTCCACTGAGGGGCATCTGGGCTGTTTCCAGCTTCTGGCTATTACAAATAAGGCTGCTGCAAACATGGTTGAGCAAATGTCCTTATTGTGTACTTGAGACTCTTTTGGGTATATGCCTAGGAATGGTATAGTTGGATCTTGAAGAAGCGCTATTTTTAAAAAATCTAGAACTGAGTATAAATGTGGGTCATGTGGCTCTCATGCTCGAGTTAACTTAACACACTTAGAATCTGAAGATTATTCATTGCCTCACAGAATCCTTACTTAGTATAATACTTGCCAGAAAAAGATTATTATCCAAACAATTCCCACCAAGCACCAGCAAACAATCAGCATTAAGAACATGGCCTTATGATGGATAACGACACATTCCAGAATGTGTCTTCTAGCTGCAGCTGCCTTATTTTTATGCCTTTCAAAATAATTAATTTAACCACATTGCCTCTTCAGCACTCTACACAATTAAATTTGCAATGTTCAGAGAGCTCTCTGCCAGTAATTCTTGAACTTCTTATCATGATGTTATTTTTCATAATTACTCAATTTTCACATCCTCTATTCATTAAGTATTAATTATATTCATATGTGTTGATATATATTGATCACTTACTTTAAATCAAGGAAATGGTGCTGGGAAGCACACTTGTTTTATACAGAACTTTACAGGTTCTTTGCTTTCTAGAACTTACAAACCCCTTTTCTCTAAAATAAAGTGCATTCTATGCATTTAAATGGGAATCAAAGGCTGCAGAAGTTTGCCATAGCCTTGGAGATGCACAGAAAATTACAGCAGCAAGGTTTAGAGTCATTGATTAATAACAGGATTTCGACTGTAAAATATAGAGAATAAAAGAAATTATATAGTTTTATTTTGCTTGCCAAGGGTACGTCTTAAGTTTTGTACAAGATAGTAATGAATATCTAGGCAAACTCTGACCAGGACTACAATGTTTTTACACGCATATTGAATTATTTTGTAGTGTTTAAGTAGGTAGAGAATCATCTGATTTGCATTGAACCCTTACCTTCAGTCCGAAGATGAGACTGTTTCAGTATTTCTAAAAAAAGACATTCTTGAAAAAGTTCTGTCTACAGTAATGAATTGTCTGTGCGAAGAAACAGAGTAAACATCTTTTAAAAAGAGACTCCACTTACCTTTCACCTAATGTTCCAATGATACAATTTAACCATCATACAATCCTCAATATCAAGTATGTATCCGATACAGTTTTGTACAATGACAGAATGAATGTGTGAGTGATGATAGTTTAGTGAACATCTTTCTTCATAAAAAATAGAGGTGGTGTTTGGCAGTATACATCAGTATTAGGGAACAATTGAGGAGACTTCATTGAGTTTTCTCCATGCCTTTCGTTTCTTTGCAGAACGATTCAATGTTTATCTAATGCCTACACCCAACCTGGATATTTACGGTGAATGCACAATGCAGATCACGCATGAGAATATCTATCTCTGGGATATCCACAATGCCAAGGTCAAGCTGGTGATGTGGCCGCTTAGCTCACTGAGGAGATACGGTCGGGATTCAACGTGGTTCACCTTTGAGTCAGGAAGGTGAGTTCCAATTCGTGACAGAAGTGCAACAGACATGTAACAGTGCAGCAGGCATGGAATGGTGCAGCAGGCATGTAACGGTGTTCTGTGAATGAAACTCTAGCTGCCACTGCCAGGTAGAACATTGTCCTTATAAAAGATCAAACTTATTAAGTACAGATCTCTTCAGTTTCTTATTAGTGATTTGAAAATGGCATTAATGATATTGTTACATTAATTACTCTAATCAAAATAAGTTTAGTCTCATACATGTATATCAAGCATGTTAATAATTTAAGGTATTAAAATGTAATAATACTAATTTTGACACATTTTGATGCAGTAATATTCCTATACAATTAAATGTGCCCAGCTAGCATTATTTTTGTGAGTTAAATAAGAGCAAATGATTTCCAAAGTGGTTGTACAAGTTTACATTCCCATCAGCATTGGAGGAGGGTTTCCCCTTTCTCCACATCTTCTCCAGCATGTATTGTCACTTGTGTTTTTTATTTTAGCCATTTTGGTGTGTGTAAGGTGGAATCTCAGGGTTGTCTTGATTTGCATTTCCCTAATGACTAAGGATGTTGAATATTTCTTTAAGTGTTTCTCTGCCATTCTATATTCCTCTACAGAGATTTCTCTGTTTAGCTTTGTACCCCATTTTTAATTGTTTTACTTGATTTGTTGCTGTTTAATTTCTGGAATTCTTTACATATTCTGGATATTAGCCCTATATAGTCAGATATAGGGTTGGTGAAGATTCTTTTCCAATCTGTAGGCTGTTGTTTTGTTCTGATGACAGGGTCCTTTGCTTTACAGAAGCTTTTCAGTTTCATGAGGTATATATCCACTTATAAGTGGATATTAGACATACTATAAGATAATCATACTGAAATCTGTACACCTAAGGAAGCTAAGCAAGAAGGAGGGCCCTGGGTAAGATGCCCAATCTTCATTCAGAAAGAAAAATATTTAAATATTCATGTATAGTTAAGTTGTAATAACATTCATCATGAGCATGGCATATGTCTCTTAGATTTTAAGAACAAAAATCGCTGAATGGTGTATATTCATACCAAAGACATATCACTTTCCTGTGGTGATTTCTGTAAAGAGTCTTTAATCTTGTGTTAGTAACTCTGAGCTCATTCAGCTATTTATTCCTTTCTGCCTAGAAACTCAGAAGACCATAGTGATCACATTTTGCATAATAACTGAAAATGAAATTTCAACACAAAGAGCATTTTAGACATGTACACTACTTTAAAATTATAACATTGTATAAAGAGATGATAGTTTTTAAAATATTCACTCATCTAAAGTAATTATTATTTACTAAACTTAAAAAATCAATGTTATGGGGCAATAGGGAGATAAATAAGTTAATAAAATGTGTAACTCACAAGCATGAATACCTGATTTCATTTCCAGGATACACACAATAAAATCAAAACACACAGACAACAACAAACAAATGAAAAAGGCAAACCAAACAAAAAAACTTGTGTATCATTATCTGTGCCCATAATCCAAGTACTAAAGAGGCAGAGACATGAAGATACCTGAGGATCAGTGGTCCCCAAGTCTAACCTAAGTGGTGGGCTGGGCCAGTAACAGACCCCTTCTCAAAGGAGAGCAGTGACGTGAGAACAATACGCAAAGCTGTCCAATTATTTTTTAGCATCTGCACACATACAGACACACATGAGAGAGAGAGAGAGAGAGCAACATAAGAACTTGTATGAAAAGGAGCATCCACATATAAACACATAAAGACATAAGCTGGGCAGAGCGATTCACACCTGCAAATCCAGCACTTGAGAGGTGGGTGAATTTCTGAGTTCAAGATAGTGACAGGAGCCTACCACAGAGGGCCTCTGAAAGACTATCCAGCAGGGAATCAAAGTAGATGCTGAGACCCATAGCCAAACTTTAGACAGAGCTCAGGGGATCTTCTGAAAGAAAGGGGAGATAAAAAGATCTGGAGGGGACAGGAGCTCCACAAGGAGAGCAACAGAACCAAAATATCTGGGCACAGGGGTCTTTTCTGAGACTGATACTCCAACCAAGGACCATGCATGGAGATAACCTAGAACCACTGCACAGATGTAGCCCATGGCAGCTGACATGAATTCAGTGACTGGCTCTTTGTTCACTGCCCCCAACCCCGAAGGGGAGGAGCAGCTTTACCAGGCCACAGAGAAAGATAGTGCAGCAAGTCCTGATGAGACCTGAAAGGCTAGGATCAGATGGAAGGGGAGCAGGACCTCCCCTATCAGTGGACTTGGGGAGGGTCATAGGAAGAGATGAGGGAGGGATGGTAGGAGTCGAAGGGGATGAGGGAGGGGGCTATGCTGGAATATAAAGTGAATAAACTGTAATTAAAAAAATGAATGAAAGTTTTAAAAAGATAGTGGCCCACAGGCCAGCCAGAGTCACATACACACTGAGGCTCTCTCAAAAAAAAAATTATGGAATTTTTATTGGCATTATTGGAGTTTTTTTCTTCATTTCCCTATCCCTACCTTCCTAATTCAAACCTTTCTAGTTCTTCTGGGTCCTACCTTTAATAGAGTTAATAAGTTAAGTAATAGTGATTCTGTCCACATACTAATTATTCAAATTTATCATTTCATTCAGTGTTCACATTATGTTTTTCAATTTTCTATTTTTAGTTTGACTTTCATAATTTTTATAGTTTTTACCAATTTATTATTCCTCCAAAGCCTTTAAAAGGAATAAGTGGGATCAACACAGGCTTTAAAATTAGAATCCTCACACCCTAAACCAAAGTGCTTTCTTGAAAACATGAATTGTACTTCTATGACCTTGACTATTTTAGTAATATTAAAATGCATGAGGATACATAAACACATTAGAATATACAAGTTTCATATTCTTCAGTTATTCATTGCATTGTTGGCTTATCATTTTAGCTTTGTTTTGAATATTTGCCAGAATAACATCTTAAAAAAAGAATTTTTAAGCCTGGAATGGTGGCACATGCCTGTAATCTCAGCATGCTGGGAGTCAGAGGCAGTCAGATCTCTGTGAGTTGGAGGCCAGCATGGTCTACAAAGTTAGTTCAGGACAGACACAGCTACACAGAGAAACCCTGTCTCAAAAAGAAAAGAAAAGAAAAGAGAATAGAAGAGAAAAAATAAAAATAAATATTGAAGTACTGAAACATCATGTGTATACCCATGCTCCCATGACTCTTGAGAATTAGAGAGAGTTGAATTCTGATTACTACTTTATTTCTCACTCATTTAGCCGGGACCATTTGTCCAGTGCTAGATCTAAAACCTGAGTGAAGTAGTACTCATAAAGCCTCAAACACATAGTATTGCCACAATACTGACATAAGCAAAATCACTCTTTTTTTTTTCTCTTCCTCAGAAAACGTATAGCTTGTGTCTAATCTTAGGAAGGAACCTTCTATCTCATCTTGAAAAATTCTTATCAAAGAAATTAGACGCTACTAGGTTACGCTTTTGGCCTAAGCCACAGAAAATTTGGGTGGAAACAAGCCAAACACAATACTTGGGACAACATTTGCCCTTAAAAACCTGACAAATATGAATGCTCTGGAAATAGAAGCTAGATTTCTCCACCCTAAGTCCAGAAACTAGGTTCATTTGTGAAAATATGCAAAAAGAAAAAGTATTTGAGAATAAATCTAAGGGAAATATTGAGTGGCTGCCCTTACTATAACTGACACTCAGCGAATTACATTGAGTCAGTAATGCCTCTGTTATTCAAGAGCCACCAAAATATATAAGAATTAATTGATATATGATGTATGTTTCTTCGAAATGAGTTTTTTGATGTTTTGGTATTGTCCATGGTGAAATCAGACTGTAAAGCGATGAAAATATAGTGTTTACATGTTTAAGATATAGAAAACACACTTCAGGTAATTTCATGCCATATTATATAAACTGACCCTAGTCTAACTGCACACCCTCAAGTAAGAAATATGAACTCTACATGAACTTGCAGCTACAGATGGCACTATGTACTCCTAAAATTATGTTAAAGCCCTCACCCCCAAGATAATGGTGATTGCAGAGCCTTTGGAAGATATTTAAGTTAAGATAAAATCATGAAGATAAGGCCCGAATAACAATTGCATCTTCATTCAGATACAGGAGCTGAAGAGATGACTAAGCAGTTAAAAAACATTTCTCTGATTTTCTAAAAGATCCAAGTTCAATCTCCAGGATCTATGTCAGATGACTCACAACTGCCTGAGTCTACAGCTACACAGGGATCTGGCACTTCTATTATCTCACATGACCATACAGAGACACATAACTAAAGATAAGTCTTAAATATTAAAAATAAAACAGAAGAGGCTCCAGAGACCCTGTTCACTCTTAATTTTTCTCATCATCTAAAGACACAGCTAAGTAAGAACATATTGTACTGGCATATTGATCTTGAGTCTTCAGAACTCTGAGATCACAAATTTCTGCAGCTTAAGCCATTCCCAGCCTAGAGGCGGACAGCACCATACCCAGGTTTTGGGTCCAGGTTTGATAAGCATAAAGAAAGTGTGCATTCATTTTTCCTTGCTCTTAGTTGTGGTATGATGTAGATAACTAGCTATTTTAAGTTACTGCTGCCTTGACTTCCTTACTGTGATTGAGTACAACCTGGCATTTGGTGTTTTGAGCTAAAATAACTTTCTATTCCCTCAGATTCTCTTTTCTATGATATTTTATTACTGTATTAAAATTAAAACAGAATGATAGGCATTGACATAAATGCATAATTTGAAATTATGAGCTCACAGAAAAAACACAAAAAAAATCTAATTTAGGCATAAAATTAAGACAATGTTTTTTAAATACTAAAATAAAACACTATCTGTCAGAAATACATTAATGAATTTTATATGATGAAAGCTAAAATGTCCACTTTTTCTGAAGACATCCCAGACAAAATGAAATGATGAGCCATGGCCAGGGTAAAAAACTAGTGATTTTCTTATTGGAAAAATTATATGTATCCCCAATTCTTAAACAATTTTTACAACCCTAAATAAATAGGGTTGTAAATAGGGTGTGATCATCTTACCCTGGGTACTCCTTCTTGTTTAGCTTCTTTAGATATACAGATTTTAGTATGTTTATCCTATTATTATATGTCTAATATCCACTTATAAGTAAATATATATCATGTCTGTCTTTCTGCTTCTGGAATACCTCACTAAGGATCCACACACCTACAGATACTTGATTTTTGACAAAGACGCCAAGACCATACAATGGAAAAAAGACAGTATCTTTTAACAAATGGTGCTGGTCTAACTGGATATCTACATGTAGAAAAATGCAAATAGATCTATGTTTATAACCCTGCACAAAACTGAAGTCCAAGTGGATCAAAGACCTCAACATAAAACCAGACACACTAAATCTGTTAGAAAAAAAAAAATGGGGAAGATCCTTGACCTCATTGGCACAAGAGACAACTTCCTGAACAGAACACCAACAGCACAGGCTCTAAGATCAACAATCAATAAATGGGACCTCCTGAAACTGAAAAGCTTCCGTAAAACAAAGGACACTGTCATCAGAACAAAAAGACAGCCTACACATTGGGAAAGGATCTTCACCAACCCTATATCTGACAGAAAGCTGATATTCAGAATATATAAAGAGCTGAAGAAGTTAAAAAGCAACAAAACAAGTAATCCAATTTAAAATGGGGTACAGAGCTAAGCAGAGAATTTTCAATAGAGGAATATTTTGTTATTCTGTGAATCAGGTATCTGAAAGCAATGGGTTTGGCCAAATCTCCAGTCCTGTGTCAGTAAATTAAGATCAGAAATATGTTTTTGAGATTTGTTTTATTACCTCATATTGTCCGATCTCAAAAGTTAATATAAATATTATAGGTAGAAATGGAAAAGAAATGACATAAAAATCACTCATATCTACCTCTTGAGATAAATCTGTTTTTAATATTTTGATGACTTTTTATCAACATTTTAAAACTAACTTAAATAAATAAAATTAATAATAAAAGATACTAAAGACTTTTTTGCTTAATATACTTTACATTCAAGATTATAGTTGTATTATGGTTTCTGAACATAAAGCTATTGCCATTGTTAGTTCCACAAAAGATATTTAATAAATAAGACCACAAAATCCATTTATGGAAAGAATTACAAGTTCTTAACATGGGCTTTTAAAAGAATTACAGAGTCAAAGCATTACGATTTTTAAAGGTTCTTTACAATATAGCAAATTTTTCAAAGAAAGTAGTATCTATTCATACGCCTGCTAATAGTAAAGGAGAGTGCCTTTCTGTCCCCATAAACACATGTGCTAACTCTGGGCACCCGAGGTCTTTCTTTTTGATAGAGCCACTTGACATCTCATTCTCTTTATTTTTCTTTTCTCTTTTACTTGTCGTTGACACTGGAGATTTGTCTTTTTGTACATAGTTAACTTTTATTTTTCCTTTAGAGATTGAAATGTTGTTGATCATAGCTTTGTGTGTTTATTCTGATTAAAGAGAGCCCAGGCTAGAAGGCTTAGTCCATGTTTAACCAACAGAAATAGAGATGAGACTGTATTCCCTGGGAGATGAGGGTGGCAATTGTCTAGGAAGCAGAGCTGTGGGTGGGATCAACCAGTCATCCCAGAAAACCTAACAGAAACTTAGATTTTTTTTTTTAGTCTCATATAAAATAAGGTTATTTATTAGCCTGTTGCATAAAGTATATATTACTTTGTATAGTGTGTGTGTGTGTGTGTGTGTGTGTGTGTGTGTGTTTGTTACTAGCTCCATGGACAGTAATAAAATTCTGTAAGTCAAAGTATTCCTCTCAGTGACATCCTTTTTCCCACATACTAATCAATACTATTGTGCCACTAAGTTGTGAACGTTGACAACAGTTGTGGTATTAAATCATTGGTCATGGTGGGATAGGCTGGCTGTCTTGTCCTCGTGGCTGGAATCATGCCTCCTAAGCCTCAGGAAGCACATGGCCTGGTGAAGACTACTGAGGGAAACAGAGACAACTCTATTTGCCTGGTGAGGACTGCATTGAGAGTTACTCGCATGCCTATTTTCACAACAGCCTGGAGCAGTTGCTCTTTCACCGTGATTTAACTTTGCAATTTCAGAGCAGAAGAACCAACCAAGTTTTCATGCCAGCTTTTTTCCAAAAATATCACAGATTTACCAGACCTGCAGAATAAGTCACAGGCTTCCTGATTATGATCAATTTTTTCCTATGAAAGAAAACATTACTTTCCAAACTGCTGGTGTGGCAGTTTCACTTCACATAACTGCATAAATGTGGGATGCAAAAATCCAAGTGAGTGTCAATGCCTGAATGATAAATTTCAAGCAAACTTAAACCATGTTTTATAAAATCACTACTCAAAATATAGTCTCCTACATTAATTACAATACTTAATACAACAAAAATTGATGGTTCAGATATATGTCTCACTACTGTAGTTGAGGACTTATAGCTTTCTGTTTTTTTTTTTTTTTTTGAGAGCAATGTTCTGCTCTTGTTTTTTTAATTTTTATTTTATTTTATTTTTAGTTACACTTTTTGTACTTTGTATTCCCCCTCTAGTTCCTTCCCTCCTCCCTTCCCAATCCCTCCCTTCCTCCCCCTTCTCCACACATGCCCCTCCCCAAGTCCACTGGTAGGGGAGGGTTTCTTTTTCTTCCTTCTGATCCTAGTCTGTTAGGTCTCATCAGGAGTGACTGCATTGTCTTCCTCTGTGGCCTGGTAAGGCTACTAGTCAGTTCTGGTGGTGCAGGCCGGTAGGATTTGCTGAAGAAGGCAGAGGCAGGTGGATCTGGAGTTCGAGGACAGCCTGGTCTACACATAGCTTTCTATTTTTAACTATAAGTCTTTGAATTATAGTATAATTTCATAGTTCTGTATAGCCATAAAACAAACCAAAAGTATAGTCATCACAAAGTTCCTCATTCCTCAATTACAGTAGTTTCATCTGTCCTCTGGTTTTCAGACAATGAGAAGTTCCTGTATTAAGGTTCCGTGAGACATCAAAAAAAAAAAAATTAGGAAGCAGATTTTCTTCAGGATTCCATATACAGGTCATATTATCAAAGTTAGTGAGACATATATCTGAACTCAAGTCCAAGTGGATCAAAGACCTTGACATAAACCAGATATGTTAAATCTCCTTCCTAAGTATTAACAATTAGAAATGAGAAAAAAGGAAGAAATACTACAGTGTTTTTTTTCTACAAAGAGGTTGTTAATTTAAACATATACTTCCTGTATATAATTTAGAATTCCACCATTCCATAGACAAAATTTACTCATCCCTAAACATTTTAGATTAGTACTATAAAAAGTACTAATAAAAAGCTAAAGCCAGTCTTTTCTAATCAACTTCCATATGCAACAGTTAAAAATAAAAGATAAAATAAAGAGCATTTTAAAGATGGTGCCAGATCATGAAAGAAGTATAATATATAAACACGCAATGAGTTTTATTGTGTATAATGTTTGTACAGACTGAAGACCCACTTCTCTGAAAGCCTTGACATTTGAAGTGTTTGAAATCTTGTGGTATGTGCACATTTGGAATATCTGCATAGAATTTACCAGGGATGTGACCCTAATTTCATTACCAGTTCACACACTGCAAATATCTGAAACTTTTTGAGCACATATATAATGCAGAAAAAGGTTCAGTATTTTGAACATTTCAAATTTGGGTGTTTGGGTATTGGGAACATTTACCTTCCATAATATTTAAATTACCTAAAAGTTTTTAATCCAGCTCTTCTAAACAAACCCAGAGTCATCTGTACCCTTCATTGTTCTTTCTCTCAAAATAAAAAATTTCACCTCAAGAGTGTTAACAGTATTCTTGTCTTTGTAAATGAGAGGTTGAACCCGTGGCAATGGGCAAAGAGATGCCTCTTTGGTGATGTTCTTATATCAGACAGGGACAGATGTTCATCCTAGCTTGATGCCTGCCTTGGTGGCCAAAGCTGTTTATGCCTAGGATTCACAAAAGTCAAATCCAGGCAGCTCAGTGTGGGAGGAGAAAGACAGACTATAGCCCACCCTGCTACCCATAGTGCTGTCCTCAGGCACAGAGCACAGGTAGTTCTTAGGTATACAGCATATACTGAGGAGATCACCCAGGGTCCCTGCCAGCTGCATGGCTAGCATGTAGCAAGAACCATCACAATGTGTGAGTATGTGGTAGATAGACAGCTGAGAGAGAAAGAGAAGTGGAGCACCTTGAAGATTAGCAAGAGAAGACTTGAGGGTGGAGAGAAATATCCTCTTGTGAGTGGCCAGCCCTCCCATGTGGGACCAAGGTTTTGTCTCAGCCTGAGCTGCCACTGGGGGCCGTGACTACGCAGGAAGAGTCGGTGTCGATGTCTGTGGGTCATATTATCACTAGGGAACATGGAGACATCCCTGGTCTGGACAGCTACCAGGGACCACACGAATATCCAGAGGCTATGCAGAACTGGCCCCATCCCTCTGGCTGCTGTGCTCTG
Source organism: Psammomys obesus (assembly GCF_907164565.1). NCBI lineage: Eukaryota > Metazoa > Chordata > Mammalia > Rodentia > Muridae > Psammomys > Psammomys obesus. The sequence goes on along the minus strand of NW_026596962.1, from coordinate 7,162,985 downwards.
GAGAGCTGACCCCAAATGCTCACCAGCAGCAGGACTAGGAAGAGCAAGCTCTGTGCCTCGCCTAGGCAACAGAGTGGAGCCCCAAGGGCATGAGAGCAGGAGAGCTGGTTCAGCCTCTTCCAGGATGGAGCACTTGGGACAGTAGGCCCTGCGCCTTGACAGAGTGGCACCATGGAGATGGCTCTGGAGGCCTCTGGAGGCTCTGGAGGTGAGAGTAAGCTGGGCCCATGAGCAGGAGAGTAGGAGAGCTGGCCTGCCTCTTGCCATTTAAGTCATTGGGTGGCCTAGCAAAAGCAGTGCTAGAGAGTGTACCCTGGTGGTGTGGATAAGGGAGAGCCAGTGCACTGAGTATCTCAGTTACCACCCAGGCCCAAACCCAGGATTCTGAGTTGTCCCATTCCAATATCTATATTATCTGTGAATGGTTAAGATTAATGAAAGGGCCAGGCCTGCTGATCCAAAGCTGCAGGATCTCCATGACAGAGGATAACCAGGGGGGAATCCAGGTGAAGATCTAATATTGATGGTGTCACAGAAGCCAGAGACCTCAAACCAAACCAATGACTCATTGCAATGAACATTTGCAAGTGAAGGTGTATGAGACACAGTGGGACACCCTGTGACATACTACAGCCTCCACAAAGATGTTTTCTGTGCTTTATTGATTTCTTTTTCTTTCATTCTTTCATCCTGTCTTTCTTCCTTTCTTTGTGTGTATGTGTAGTTTTGTTTGTTTGTTTTGGGAGGGTGGTTTCAAGAGAGATAGCAGATAAGAGGGGGTAGGAAGATGATCTGGAGTGGGGCGCATAATGTGAAACTCACAAAGAATCAATAAAAGCTCTAAAAAGAGAAAGGTTGTCTGTACTGATATCCATTCTGTAAATCCTGTACATGCTGGTACATTTAGTACCCACTCACAGATGCTCAGGATAGACATTTTCAGCAGTAATATCAGTGGGTATGTGTTCCAATCAAGCTAAGGGCACTTTGACAGCGACAGCAGCTGTGTGACTGTCATCCCTGAAAGAAAAATAATACAATTCAGCTGAGACAACACTAATAGTATAAAACAATGCAACCCCAGCTTCAGAAATGACAGGGTGTGAAAACTGTTTGCAGCTATCCAGCGGATTGCCAAGTGTGCTACATTATTATCCTGGTAGACATGGGCAGTGAGCGTACACCAGGTGGGGAGATCAGACCAGAGCTTCAAGTGTCGCCCTATTGATTTCTACCCCCATGAGCCTAGAAATCACTCTTTGACTTAATGACTATTAGCAAAGTTAAGGAACTTTCTGAAGAAAAATTTAAAAGCCTAAAAGGAAGAACAAAACTGTCACTGTGATCCCCATAGACCAATTAGTGAAAAGCAATTCACACTAAAGCATGTGTGGGTTCAATAAAAATGTATTGAACTTTAGAGTTAATGGAGCAAAAATTAAGATCAGAGCCTCCATTTCATGATAAGAATGGTTTCCTAAGGCATTTAATTAATGCTTTATCCTATGGGGGAAAAATTAGTTCTATTATCATAGCAAGAGATTTACCAAATTAGATACTCCAAAAAAAAAATCACTGTTTCTAAAAGACTGTTGAACAGACTTCTTTTGTTATTTTTTCACATTACATCCCTCCCCATTCCTGTGTCCTATAGTATATAATTTATCCAAATAGATACCATGATTGAATTATTTTTGTGAAATCAAAAACCTGACTTATTTTCTGAACTGTTGCTACTCATTCAGCAGGTATCATGATAAGAACTAGATAAAGACAAGAAGCATACAAACTGGCCTACAGAGCTCAAGGAGCAATAGAAATGAATCTATGAATAACTACGATATAATGTCAAAATCACAGTAAGGGAAATTCCATGAGTTTACATATTAGAAAAATAAGTTAAACTATACAGTGATTTAAAATGATGATTCCAACATAATACGCAGTGCCTAAACACAGGGCTATGTCTGTCAGTCATGCTAATATGATACAGGCCTGGACAAATTGCCAGGGCAGATGAATTAAAGAGGTGAGTCTGCTGCAGTCATGAAGCTCAAACAGGCCAGACCACCTCAGCTGACAAAACAGGGTAATGGGACAGGTGAAATGTCTAGTAATGTTATGGACCAAATTATGTGTCTCTAAAATTAATATGTAAAACCGTCACCCTGAGTATCATAACAGTGGAGATGAAGCCATTTTAAAGTAAATTAAATCACATAAAGTTGTGATTCAGTAGGACTCATGATTATCTATATACAAAAAGGGAAAATGAGATCTCTCTCCTCTTCTACCTCTTTGCAACAGGCAGAAGAACATCCAGGTGAAAACAAAGTAGCCACCTGCCAGCAAAGCAAAAGCTTGAACCGGAACCGAAACATGCTGGCCATTGATCTCAGACTAATATAGAACTGTGCAAAAAGAAATTTCTGTTGTCGAGGGCCCATAACCTGTGTCATTTTGTTGTAGCAGTCCGAGATAGCTGATACAAATCATTTAAATATCCTGTCAGATGGATGCTACTTGTGACTTCTTTGAATAGCTTACTATTCAGAACACTGCCCAGCTCCTCTAACTGTGAGCAGGGGAGGAAACATGGATCAGTGAGCGGAATGTCTGGTAGGCATCAAGGCCTCTGTCACAACCATATCTCTGATAAGTTAAAAAAAAATTGTTTTCCATGTTACTTCATGTCAATCTCTCCGTAAGAGAGAGAACCTCCCAAGAGTACGACATTTCTAGATTGTGTGTCAAAGTTTGGTAGAAATTTGTAATGTAGGCAACAACGGCTCAAGATATAGAAGAAGGATTTTAGAGAAATGATCTAAAAGCATCATTTCTCTGCCTCCACCTAACTTATTAAGTGAGCAGTAGTTTAAGAGGGAAAAGAAGCCTTCACTGCAAATACTCCCTTAAGAAAAAAAGGATTGGAAGCCATGGGCAGTCTGCTCTGAAAATATCCTTAGTGGACATCCTGAGAGTCTGGCCTGGAGCTCTAACAAAGATCCATGACCTCTTTCTTCTCTTTAGTAGGAATTTGCTCAGCCTCCCATCACTTCCACTCTGCTCTGTCCCACCTGGGAAAATTAACCTTCAACACTCTTCTTAACTATATATAACACAGATGTTAAGAAGAAGTTCTTCCCAAATGTTGCAGGATACTGTGCCACTTTCACCCTGAGAAGTAGTGCTAAGGATCTGAGGCACATCAGATAATAAATAAGCCTTAAGGAAGTAGAAGGACAAGAAACTCGCATGATTCTTACCTGCTTTAACTTACCTTTAGTTGTTACAACTGAAACTACAACCATAGGCAGCATTTTGGATCAAAAAATAATCTCAGGCAAAATGATTGTCAGCAACAATAGCAAAAGCATAAAAGACAGTGTATAGAGAGTTAACCACTTAGTGAGTAAGCTAGAAATAAAGTTTGTCTCATATGTGGAGGCTATAAGGCAATCCAGACAGGGGAATTCTTTTGCAAGCATGTTGACACTTTGGGAAATTATATCTACTGAAATGAATCACTACTAAAGCAGCCTCACACAAGGTTGCCCACCTGATGTGAAAACAAACATCATGCAAATTATTTCCATTTCTCTCTTCTGTAAAAAACTAGTGATATCTTCAGCTGACATCCATTATCTCTAAAATGTCACCATGGTCTATTTATATGAATTTTACTAAATGAAATATGTGAATGAGTTGTTAGTCTATAATAAATTAAAAATAATGAAAGTCACAAACATGTTGTTTTAGTTCTTCTAATAAAACTTTTCTAGAATATCATCCAGTGGCTTATATATTGAATTCATCTGGCCACATATAACAACATTTTTTTAATTTTTATTTTTTATATTAGTTACATTTTATTCACTTTGTGTCCCAGTTGTAGCCCCCTCCTTCATCCCCTTCCAAGCCCACCCTCACTCCCACATTTCCTCCCATTCCCTTCTCCAAGTCCACTGATAGGGGAAGTCCTCCTCCCTTCCATCTGACCCTAGCCTATCAGGTCTCATCAGGACTAGCTACATTGTCTTCCTCTGTGGCCTGGTAAGGCTGCTCCACCATCGGGGGAGGTAATCAAAGAGCCAGCCACTGAATTCATGTCAGAGGACAGTCCCTGTTCCCCTTACTAGTGTTGCCACTTGGAGACTAAGCTGCCATGGGCTACATCTGTGCAGAGGTTCTAGGTTATCTACATTTGTGCATGGTCCTTGGTTGGAGTATCAGTCTCAGAAAAGACTGCTGTGCCCAGAATTTTTTGGTCCTATTGCTCTCCTTGTGGAGTTCCTGTCCCTTCCAGGTCTTTCTATCTCCCCCTTCTTTCCAAAAATTCGTCACACTCTGCCCAAAGTTTGACTATGAATCTCTGCTTTAATACCCTATTGGGTAGTGTCTTTCAGTGGCCCTCTATGGTAGGCTTCTGTCCTGTTCCCTGTGTTCTCCCTCACTTAAGGAGGAATTTTTTCACTTTTAGAAACAGTTCCCATGAATAAGGATACCCTTGCATTTGGGGCATAGAGGCTCATAATTGAAAACTCTTCTTAGTGGATTTTCCCTTTGATGAGTGTCTCCATCTTTTTATTAATATTGGTTGAAAGTCTATTTTATTAAATACTAGAATGCCTTGATTCTTAGGATGATTTGCTTCAAAACCATTTTTCCAGCCCTTTACTCTGAGGTAATGTCTATCTTTATTACTGAGGTGTGTTTCTTGTATGAAGTAGAAAGATGGGTCCTGTTTTCATATCCTTTCTGTTAACCTCTGTCTTTTTTTATTGGGGAGTTGATACCATTGATGTTGAGGGATATTAATGTTACTTTCTGTTATTTTGATGTTAGTGATGGTTGTGTTTGCATGTGTGTGTGTGTGTGTGATTCCCTTCTTTTGTTTTTGCTAATGTGGGGTTATTTATTTCTTTGTTTTTCTGAGTGTGATTGGTCTCCTTAGGTTGGAGTTTTCCTTCTAGTATCTTCTATAGAGTTGGATTTGTAGATAGGTACTGTTTAAATGTGTTTTTGTCATGGAATATCTTGTTTTCTCCCTCTTTGGTGATTAAGAGTTTCGCTGGGTATAGTAGTCAGGGCTGATATTTGTGGTCTTATCGTCTGTAAGATATCTGTCCAGGCCCTTCTGGCTTTTAGAGTTTTTGATGAGAAGTCAGGTATAATTCTGATAGGTTCTCCTTTATATGTAACTTGGCCTTTTTCCTTTGAGTATTTTTGCATTGATGTTCATGAGTGAAACCAGTCTGAAAATCTCTTTCTTGAGTCTTTGTGTGGTTTGTGTATCAGAGTGACTGAAACTTCATAGAATGAATTTGGCAATTTCCCTTCAGATTCTATTTTATGGAATAGTTTGATGAGCATTGGTATTAGCTCTTCTTTGAATATATGGAAGAATTATGAGCTAAAACCATATGGGCCTGGCCTTTTTTTGATTAAGAGACTTTTGATAACTGCTTTTATTTCCTTAGGACTTATTGGACTCTTTAAACATTTACTTGATCTTGATTTAGCTTTGGTAGATAAAATCTATCCAGAAAATCATCTATTTCCTTTATTTTTTCCAATTTTATGCCATATAGGCTTTTGAAGTGAGACCTAATGATTTTTTGGATTTTCTCATGTCTGTTGTTATGCCTCCCTTTACATTTCTGATTTTGTTAATTTGGATACTCTCCCTCTGCCTTTTAGTTAATTTGGCTAAGGGTTGGTCTCTCTTGTTGATTTTCTCACAGAACCAGCTCTTGGTCTCATTGATTCTTTGTATCATTCTCTTTGTCTCCAATTTATTGATTTTAGCCCTGAGTTTGATTATTTCCAGTTGTCTACTCCTCTTTGGTATGTCTGCTTCCTCTATTCTAGAGTTAATCAAGAGATGATGGTGGACACAGTATTCACAGTAGGTAGTGATCTTGATACCGTTATAAAACAATAGTCTAACACAGTTACAGATTTTAGCTTCGCTTTGTGGCTTTGAAGAACTGTCCCTTATTTTGGGAAATTATAATATAATTACATCGTTTTCCCCTTTCTTTTCCTGGCCTGCCCCCGATACACCCTTCTTTTCTGTGTAATTCACAGCCTTTTTCATTAAATTTTGTTTATACATATGCTTATATTTATTGTAAGCATCATTTATAAAATTTTAAAAATTTATTTATATATATATTCATAAATACATAATACACCATGGTCAGTTTGTATAATATTACTTTTGTGAACATTTGCAGGGCTGACCATTTGGTATTAGATAACTAGTTGATATGTTCCTTTAAGTGGAAGAATATTTCTCCTGTTATCATTCTTTAGTTGTCTGTTCTTTGTGTAGGACTGAGACTCCTGGGATTTCACCTTCCCCCACTAGCTTTGTTTATTGATATCATTTATGTTCAACTTATCTTAGGCATTACATTCAACTCATGTTGGCGGTACTTTTCCTACTTTCCTAGGAGACATAATCTTACAGTCAAATTACTCATCCTCTGGCTCTTACAATATTTTTTATCCCCTCTTCCACAATGAGCCTTGAGCCTTAGACTTAGAGTTATTTTGTAGCTGTAAGAGTTGTGACTGAGATCCATATCTCTGCATACAACTGGTTTAGTTGTAGATTTCTATATGGTCTTGATCTGTTGCAAAGAGAAGTTTGCTTGATGAGTAGTGAGAACTATACTTTGCTGTGGGTATAAGGACTAATATCAAGAATGTAGTTAGAGAATAGGCTGGTTTAGTAAAATGGTGTTGTGGGTTCTTCTTTAAGATCCAGGACTTGTATCACCCTGGAGAGTTAAGTGGGTTTCTGGTTCTAGCATGATTTCCCTCTTGTTGAGCAGTTCTTAAATCCAATGAGAGAAGTGAGCAAATAAATTGGCTTTCCCCAGGAAAGACCACACCAGCTGGCTATCTAATACCAAATGGTCATCCCTGAAAATATGTACATGCAAGTAGCATTAAACAGAGAGAGCAGGTTTCTCACATGTTTTGTATCACAAAAGTCCTATAAAAGTAGCATTCTCACCTTTATTATCACAGATGAATAAAATAAACCCAGGAATGTAGAGCAACTTGCCCAGAGACATATTAAAAAGCATGGTGGAATGCATGTCTTCTTTATAAGATAGCCCTGGTAATGTTTCTTAGCTTTCATTCATGTAGATCAAACAATTAACTATATTATGATGTTCATTGCTTCCAGATGCAAAAAATAACATATGTTAAAAACATTTATTAGAATATGAAAACAAAAATAATATAGCACAAAACACATGTCAAGATTTCATGACAAAGTCTGAGTGGATAGTTGATGGAGAACTGCATTAAAGTCTATCAAAGAATATTCTGCCTGAAGGAGGAAAGCAGACTGACTCATGCCTGCATTCTGGTAACAGATACAGGAACCTGAAGGCATTGAGTCTGTCCTCTGCTTTCTGTTGCCCAACAGTATTCTGCAAACTGAGTCCAGAGTTCTAGAGGTATATTACATCAGTTAATATTTTAGATGGAAGCTAAAAAAATATCCAAATTAATTTTCCATGCATATTCCCTAGAATACCACCACTATCAGGTCCCTCAAATGGTTATCATTTAAGTAAAAGTGGCAAAGAATACAAATGTACAGAGAAAGCTTTTCACACACTCCCCTTTAGGCCTATGTGCAAATAAATGTTTACAATAGAATTAACACATGTGGCATTCATTCTATTTAGATATAAAATTCTATGACATTAAATTATTTTTGTTTTTTGTTTGTTTGGTTGGTTGGTACTTGGTTTGGTTTGATTTTGTTTTTTGAGACACGGTTTTTCTATATAGCCGTGGCTGTCCTGGACTCTCTTCGTAGACCAGGCTGGCCTCAAACTCACAGCAATAAATCTGCCTGCTTCTGCCTTCCTGGGTGCTGGGATTACACATGTGTGCCACCACACCAGCAATGTTAAATTCTTTACATGATCAACAAAATAACACATATTTGTATAAAAATCATTTGTTCTCATGCCTGTAATTTTAGCACTCAGGGAGGCAGAGGCAGGCAGATGCCTGCGAGTTCAAGGCCAGCTGGGTCTACAAAGCAAATTCAGGACAGCCAGGTCCACACAGAGAAACCCTGCTTCGAAAAACAAAACAAAAAACAAACAAAAAAACAAAAAACCTCGTTTGTTCTCTGTTATTAAAATAACATCACAATTTCTATACAGCTGTTAAAATTAAGCTGCTTCTAGAAATTTTACTATTTTTTTTTTCGTAATGACTAGCAATTAATTGAGTTTTACAACACCCAAATGACTTGTTTTGAGAACAGAGTATACATGGATTATATCTTAACGATATTATGTCTTTTTTAGACTTTGTATTACTTTGTGAGCTTCATATCATGCACACCAGCTGGCTCATCTCCCCATCCCTGTATATCTGCCCAAAGTTCTTGCACCTTTTGCTTCTATGATAACATCAATATTGGATCCTCCCTGGGACTCCTCCCTGTTTTACTGTTGTTGCCCTGTGTCGTGGAGATCCTGCAGCTGTGGATCAGCAGGACTGTCCCTTCATGATCCTAGCCATAGCAGATAATATGGATTTTTGAGGTAGGGCAATTTGGGCCTGGGTAATAGGTGAGATAGTCATTGCACTGGCTCTCTCTTAGCCACACCACCAGGGCAAGCTCTCCAGAACTGCTCTGTGTAGGCCACCCAGTGCTGCCAATGGCAACAGGTAGGTCAGTTCTCCTTCTCTCATTGCCTGGGGCATTCATAACCCCACTCAGGCCTCAGAGCCATCTCTACTGTACTGCCCAATCAAGATGTGGGGCCCACTCTTCCCAGGTGCTGCATCTCACTGGTGGATGAGAGCAGGAGAGCTGTCCCTGCCATTCACCTGCTGTGAGGCAGCATGGGTGCCTGAGTGATGCCCTCCACCACACCTGCAGGAGTGAGAGAGCTGGCCCCAATGGCATAAACTTTGGAGTTCTAGCCTTGCCCCTTACTGGATCTAGCATTTGGGAGAGCTGGCTCTTAGCCTTGCCTGGGCACAACAGTGAAGCTGGTCCTGATGGTCAAATGTCAGTGACCAGCTTCAATAACACAGAAACTGAGTCAGAGCATATATCCATCTGCTGGTTAGTGATCCAGCAGACTTTTTCTGAGGGCAGATTTCCAGGCCAAAATTGACAGTTACTGACCATGGCTTTCACTGATAGCGGCTAACTGAGAATTAAATTGCCAGAATTAAAATGCTGGTGATGGGCCAATACTGGCAGCTTCCTACAGTGAGTTTACACCTATTACAGTAAGCTGGGCTAGAGTTCCTTGCTCTAGCTGGGGCTTTCCACTGGTGGTGGCAAAGTGTCTAAAAAAGAAAGGGGGAGAGAAAAAGACCACATGCATGAGCACATGCACACACACACACACACACTTGATGAAATAAGAGAGACTCCAGCTTAGGTTCCAACAAGCTTCTTCCATTTATTTAACTTCTTTTCATTTAGCTTCTTTCACAGGCTTCTTCTATTTTACACATACACATACATACATGCATACACAATCACATATTGGGTGAATGGAGCAAACTCCAAAGAGAGAGGTCCATCCCAACATTACATATATACATATACACATACATGGATCTTGGTGGATGGAAAAATATTCCAACAACCTTACACGCATACAAACATACACACATCTTGGTAGATGGAAGATGGGTCTTCTATTCAACCTCATTGATCCTCCAGCCTGTTTCTATGCCAGTACCATACTGTTTTTATTACTGTTGCCCTATAGTACAGCTTGAGTTCTGGGAAGGAAATACCTCCAGAAAAGCCCTGTTCAAAAGAAGCCCATTGGCTCCTCAGTTTCCAAGTGGGTTCCCTAGTAAGGGGAACAGGGGCTGTCTCTGATATGAACTCAGTGGCTGGCTCTTTTATCACCTCTCCCTGGGTCATACAGCCTTACCAGGCCACAGAGGAAGATGATGCAGCCAGCCTTGATGAGACCTGATAAGCTAGGGTCAGATAGAAGGGGAGGAGGACCTCCTCTATCAGGGAACTAGGGAAAGGGCATAGGGGGAGAAGAGGAAGAGTGCGTGGGAATGAGAGGATGGGAGATAGGTGGCTGCAGTGGGGATACAAAGTGAATAAATAGTAATAAATAAACATAAATAAAATTAAAAGTAAAAAATAATCTTATGAAAATCTTAAGAGAATCACAAACCTAAACTTTTATATAAAAAATAATCAGCCATTTCTACTTTAACTCTTCAAGGTGCACATCTACTCATTAACGACTTTTATTAAATCATGTCTGGAAGCTGAGGGCAAAACAAGTATAAGGAAGTTAATTGTCGTCTCTGTCACTGGCCCAACTTGAGAGTGTCACATCAGCCAGTGCTGCTCAGGTCTATTGTTCTTGTTCATCAACCTCAAAAAGTCCTGGATTTATATTTAAGAGTGTATTTTTTTTCTTTTTTGTTTTATTATTATTATTTATAAAATTTCACTGGCTTTGGTCCTTGGTGGGTTCTGGAAATTATCCTAGTCACATGAGCCTTATTTGTGTAAAAACAACATACATCTATTCAATGTAGGAACATTTTGAAAATACAATTAACTATTTCCTTGTTCATCTTGAAGAAGGAAAGTTACAATTCAGAATAAATAAAAAGTTTCTTTTTTTTTTTTTTTTTTTTTTTTTTTTTTTTTTTTTTTTTTTTTTTTATTTTTTCTTTTTAGTTACATTTTCTTAACTCCGTGTCCCAGCTGTATCCCGCTCCCTCATTCCCTCCCCAACCCCACACTCCCTCCCTGGTCTCCTCCCTGCCCCTTTCCAAGTCCCCTGATAGGGGAGGACCTCCTCCCCTTTCATCTGTCCCTGTTTTATCAGGTATCTTCAGGGCTGGCTGCAAAGTCCTCCTCTGTGGCCTAACAGACTGCTCCTCCCCTGGGGGGAGGTGTCAAACAGCCTGCCCTTGAGATCCTGTTAGAAATAGTCCGTGTCCCCCTTACTTTGGAAAACTACTTGGTTACTGAGCTTCATCTTAACTTTTCAGTAAAAATAAGAAGAAAATATATTTTGAAAATAGTAACCGTCAGAGTGAAATAGAGTGGAAAAAATAGTCAGTCCTCTTTAGACATGCTCATGAGGAAGATAAAAAGACATTTGTTCTCTGTGAAATTCTTTGAGCGGGGCACACCTCATTTTGGATTATGTAAAACAAGCAAACCTACAATAAGTGGCAGAGCTCTCGAGAATGCCACTTACACTAAACATTTGAGCTTAGAAGAGACCTTTCCTAACTCCTGCGTTTCCTTCTGTGTGCCTAGCATCATTCTTCTCTTAGATTCCTCACTTATCTAGTTAGAGAGTTACATCTAAAGCCTGAAACAAGGTCCCCATAGGAATGTTTTGGATTCCCCAGACCTCTACTTGCCTTTCATATGTGTCTTGATAAATATAATATAAATTTATATTGAAATATAAATTTCAATGAAAAGAGAAGGGGATTTTACAGGGTAAGTTAGATCAGCATTAAATGTTTTTAAATGTACTGTATAATAAATATTTTATCTACACACTGACACTTAAAATGCAATGACCATTCATCTACATATAAACTTACATAAATTGAACTACAACTTTGTTAGAGCAGAAAAAATAATTCTAAAAGCATGTATTTTCTTCTTTTTTTAATTTTTATTTTTTTAAATATTAGTCACAGTTTGTTAACTTTGTATCCCTGCTGTATCCCACTCCTTCTCTCCCTCCCAATCCTACCCTCCCTCCCTCATCTCCTCCCTGCCCCTTTCCAAGTCCACTGATAGTGGAGAACCTCCTCCCCATTCATCTGATACTGGTTTATCAGGTGTCTTCAGGACTGCCTGCAAAGTCCTCCTCTGTGGCCTAGCAGGACTGCTCCTCTCTGGGGGGAGGGGGAGGTCAAAGAGCCTGCCATTAAGTTCATGTCAGAAACAGTCCCTGTTCCGCTTATTAGGGTACCCACTTGGATACGGAGCTACCACGGGCTACATCCGTGCAGGGGCTCTAGGTTGCAACCATACATGGTCCTTGTTTGGAGAAACAGTCTCACAAAAGACCCCTGTGCCCAGATGTATTTGGTCCTTGTGGAGCTCCTGTCCTCTCCAGGTCATATTAACCCCCCTCCCCTTTTTTTTTTTTTATTGATACGAAGCATGTCTGTGTACATTATAGAATGAAACGTTTTGCATATTTCCTTTATTGCTATTACTTTAATAAGCACTATTCATAACCATATTAGCAAGGAAAGTCACTAAAATCAAGCCGTTTTATGAGCAATCTGGTAGTGTCACACCATATATTTCTCATATCCTGTCATGGTATGGAGCAGAGTGTAAGATCTACCGGATGCAAGCTACGTTGACATTTCCTATGACAATTCCTTTCTCCCGTGTGGACCAGTTTCTTTGTCTTCAGTGAAATGTTCTCACTGGTTGTGCAACTGCTCTTAGAAAGAGGTGAGATGATACATCCCAAAAGAAGTTACCTCAGGGCCAGACAAAGGATGGCATGGAGTGAGGGATATCAGTAAAACTTCATGTCACTTGTGTTTCAAAGAAGTATATGAACATAAAAGAGATCAATTCTTTCATTTTAAAAGAAAAATTAAGGTTAGGTTTTTGTGCACCACACCTACATGTAAAAAATGAACATACAGCCTGATAATTTTTCAAACTGAAGGAGCATAATTCCTTCACATATACCATGCTCTGCATTATACAATTTTCCATCAGATGCATTGTCTATCACAGAACTGATGGGGAGTGAGAAACACACAGTTAGCATTAGGCTTCTTGTACAAATGAGTTTTCCCAACCTTACTGACATTAAAATAAGAACTCTCTAAAGTTACATATGAGCAACTTACGCTCCATTGCACTGCAGTGGTATATTTGGCTTAAAATAAGTCAAATCAGGTTGTAAATTGGTCTTGTTGGCATGGAAAGTCCCCATTGACCTATTTGCTTTCCTGGTATCACTCTGAACCCAGTTGGTGATATTGGAGGCAATTCTAGTTGCAATTATTATACTAACATGAGGAAAAGTAGCAGGGCCTTTTCAGGCCCCAGGGGAAGATGATGTGACTTGCTGTGACTTGAGGTGCCAGGGTGCATTGGTACCCCTTGAGGGCTTCCCCTTCTCTGAGAAGGAGAGAGAGAAATATGAGGGTGGGGCTGGACAGAGAGGAAGAAGGGGCTGGGATCAGGCTCTAAAGTGAAATGAAAAAAGTATAAAAAACAAAACAGCAATAAAACTCACCATGTTTTCAGTCTGCTGCT
>NW_026596962.1:7059321-7149663 GCF_907164565.1 Psammomys obesus | reverse complement strand
AAATAGCAGGAATTGGTCTGTTCAAAACAGAGTTAGAAAGCAAAACATCAGTATTCCTTCTGAAATTAAGTAAGTTATTTACAAATAGAAAGTCTAATCAAAAGAAAAAAATGCTTTAGCAATATCATCTCAGGGAATGAGCACTGTTTATACTCAGATAGGTAGAAGTGTTAACAGACAGGCTAAGATAGTAAATCCTGACATGTAACCTTTGCACGTTATCACAGTATTCTTTTTCTACCTATCACACTGTAGAATGTCCCTTAGCTCAGAGTATTCTGTAAGGCTGGCTACAGAGCAACTAACTGCAATGCTTAGGTGACAAGGACAGTATGAAATGAAAAGTATGGGTTAATTCAAATTGCTGCTAATAGTTTAAATTATAATAAACAAACTAAATTGATGCAATGGGATGCTAAAATAAGAGTTTGTTGTGGGGTTGGGGAGAACTTTTACTGCTAGAGCTGGGTCTTACTGTATGCATGTAAATTCTGCTGGGTCAGCGCCATAGCTATCCTGTTACTTTTATCCTGTTCTGCCTTAAAATGTCCCTTCCCTGTTTTAGGATCCTAACGGCTATTTTAAGAGAATTATCAGACTGTCTCCACTTGTCCAGAGTTTCCTTGGATGACAACTCTGCAGAAATGGAAAAACTGCTTTTCTATGGTTAACTACAGCCAGGAATTGGCGCTTTTTTCCCTCTAATTTTATTTCTGCCCAGAAGGGTGTTTAGAATTTCACTCCTTTTGTTAAGAATTTCTGAGTTAGTTCCAAATTCCCAAAAGGCACACAAGAAACATAGCTACTCAGCCTACCCTGATGCCTGGTGAAAGCTGTTCTAATTTTGGTCTCAAGAATTTTATATTTTTCTCAAATAGCACATGATATTGTGTCTGACTACTCTCACTCAGCACAATGCTTCTGAGACCCGATCAATGTTTCTTGTACAGTTTACTCTCTTCCGTGTAGCTGAACTACTACAACTGCTTAGCCTATTACCAGTCAAGAATTTTACATTTCTTCTATTTTCTTGAAAAGAAAAAGAAAAAGAACCTATGCGTGATTATGTGTGTGCACATATAACTGTGTGGGTGTGTCCACATGAGTTCAAGTCCGCACAGTAGCCAGAGGACGGCATCAGACGCCCTGGAGTTGCAACTACAGATGTTTGTGAACTGCCCCACTGTGATCCTCTGAAAGAGTAGGAAGAAGCTCTGATCTTCTGAGCCATCCTGCCAGCACCCTTTTTAGGGTCTTGATTCATATACAGTGATTTGTTCTGCTTACATGAAAATTTCTGTTAGTGGAGTTTTGGTGACCCTTCATAGCTACCATGTGAACAAGAGAATCAAGAGTCACTCAATGAAGTTTGCAGTCTCATAAAGAATTTAGAATTGGGCTCAAGGGAAACTCAAGGACAATATTATTATGGTTTAATTAATTATCATTAATTCTCACCAACAAAACAGTTATAAAGATTAGAATAAAATATAATAGCAAATATAACTTGCATTGATGAAGTTCAATTATATGCTTTATTGCCTCATGTGCTTTATTAACCAAGACCTTTGGTTTTCCAAAATATCACAGCTATAATCATATTTTTCAAAATCTGTCTATATATTATTAACATAACATCAATTAGTAATACATAATAATTAATTATTAATCACCATAGTTACCATTATTATTCATGTTGATATTACTTACACCTGGCAATTTCATTATTGAGCACCTATCAGTCAAAGTCATTGCTTTCATCTCTCATCTCTACATATGCCCTCTTGCCCAGATGTGCGGAACTATCAAAGTCGTTGCTTTCATCTCTCATCTCTACACATGCCCTCTTGCCCAGATGTGCGGAACTCTTCTGCAATAACCAGGCCACACTTAGATCCCAAGATGCTACTAGCACATTACCCACTCCTTTTGAAGTTGCCTCGTGCAGGAAATTTATTTGTATCACAGCATCTATTATCTTAAGTTAGTTCTACTAGTTGCCAATTGGCCTTTTTCTTACTAATGAAGCCCGAGAATGCTACTGCAAAACTCATGTCTCTGTGACTTCAGTTTATGTATACACAAATTAGTTTTGTGCTTCCATAATGCATTGGTTTTTAATTGCAAAGAATTAAATCCTAATTCATATCCCTTTATTCCTCAAAATGTTTAAGTTACAGTCAATAATTTTGCTACTCTAGTTTGCTGAAATTTTTTTCACCCACTAGATCCTTCTGTCAGCAGTTTAGACTCTACATGAAGCCCTTAAAGAGGAAGGACCTTAGGGAGGATAGACATGAATTGTCACAGAAAGAAGAAAACGTGTTTTAGAACCTGATTTTTTTTCAATATAAAGTCTCTACCACAGATCCATTAGTATATGGATCAAAGACCTAAATATATTCTTCACAAAAATTCTGCCCAGTATCATATGTCATCACAGAGACACAGACTCAAGCAATGAGGTGCTACTGTGCGCCTATTAGACTGTCCAAAATTAGACACTGACTAACTCTTGTTCTGTGCTAATAAAGACATGATATGGCACAGCCACTGTCTGTACAGTGTCATTTAAACCAACACACTCTTACTATGGAGTCCATCATTTGCATCATTATCATCTATACAAAGGATGTAAATGCTTGTCCACACAATCCTACACATGGGAGTCTCAGCGGCTTTATTTATGATTATAAAACTTGGAAGCAGCCAATATGTCCATTAGTAGGTAAAGGAGTAAACTGATGTCTTTCCAGACACTGGAGCATTATTCAGCATGAATGAGCCATGAGCTGTGAGATGTGGAGAAATCTGAAATGTGAACTCTGAGTGAAGAAAGACAATCTGAAAGCCCCCCGCTGTAAATTTCCAATTGTGTGGCTAAAAGCAGATATACAATTATTAATTACTCAGGAAACTATAACAGATTTCAGTAGGGCTAGCTCACCCACTCCCTCATCACCAGTGTCAACTCTACTGTGCTGCCCAAGTGAGGGACAGGACCAGCTCTCCTGAGCACAGTGGCTGGCTAAGGGTAGGGCCAGTTCAGCATAATGCCTCAGGTGGCAGTCTACACCAGAGACATCTGCATGGCATGCTCCAGATGCCATAGAAACCCCCAGGAATGGCCTCCAGCAGAAGCATGGCTCAGAGGTCCTCTTGGCATCAGGTGGCAGTGCAAGCCACTCAGATCAGCAATTCTCCCTGTAGCAGTATGGCCCTGAGATATCCACATGGTCTCCAGCAGCAGCCCAGACCACAAACATCAGTTTGATCTTTGCTGTTAACTCAGAACACAGACCCCAGCTGCAGCAGGACCACAGACACAGATGTGGCCCAGGGCAGAGCATCATCACCACAGTCTCCTGATACCTGCCTGTCCCTCACTGCCATTGAGTCTCTGGTTCCACCTTCCTCCACAGTGTACAAAGCCTTCAGCTTTGCTTTCTCTTCCATCTATCGCTCCATCACACATCCATCCATCCATCCATCCATCATAGCGCTGCCTGTGACAGGTGCATGGGTGTTTTTCTTCTAGCCTCCTTGGACTGGGATGCCCAGGGCCTGAAGTTTTATTCTGAAGATGGGCTATGCCACTTGTAATGATAACGCTTTCCACAAGAGCTATAAACTGTTAAACAAAGAACGCTACCGTAATTTTATACTAAATTCGGAAACTCAAACATTTATCTTAAAAAAATAAAACTTTATTGAGGTGGTGGCATAAGCCGTAAATCTCAGAATTCAGGAGACAAAGGCGAGTGGTCCACCATGAATTCAAAGCTAGTCTGGTCTATATAGTGAGAAAAAAAAAAGACCTATAGGCAGCACTATGTGGACTCTATGGCTGAGAGAGAGAGAGAGATCACAAAAGCACATAAGGATATAAAGTTGGAAGAGAAAGCGGTAGAGGAATAAGGAAAAGCCAGAGGAGAAGAGATTTAATCAAAACGCATTATATGCGTTCATGAATACTAAATTAGACATTTTTTAAATGAATGGCTTCAAATGCATTGAGATTTAAAGAAATATTCTGAGGTAATGAATTATTTCCTTATCATTTTTTTTAGCAGTGCCAACTCCTAAAACTAAGCAAGTATCAACCTATAAAAATGTATATTGAGTAAAATAGCTTAGAAGAGTATAAAATAAAGATTATTTACGCAATGCAAAAAAAAAAAGTGTGTTCTTTATTAAATATCAAAACCTTCAGTATGTCATTCATCAGGAAAGGGCTTATAAGCCCTTATATAAAGGGCTCAGAGGGGAGCTATGGCCAACTAAAGGTTGCAGGTGGGGCAAATAATACAATAAACCCTCTAACTACACTCAGGTAGACAACCTTAGTTAAGTGCAGTGGGTCAAAAAAAGTGAAAGAAGAAAGGGTTTAAGGACCATTAATAGAGATAACCTAGAACCCCTGCACAGATGTAGCCCATGGCAGCTCAGTATCCAAATGTTTTCCCTAGTTAGGGGAACAGGGACTTTCTCCAACATGAACTCAGTGACTGGCTCTTTGACCCCCACCCCAAGGGAGGAGCATCCTTGCTAGGCCACAGAGAAGGACACAGCAGCCAGTCCTGATGAGACCTGATAAGCTAGGTTCAGATGGAAGGGGAAGAGGACCTCCCCTATCAGTGGACTTAGAGAGGGGCAGGGAGGAGATGAGGGAGTGAGGGAGAGATTGGGAGGGAATGAGGAAGGGGGCTACAGCTGGGATACAAAGTAAATAAACTGTAATTAATATAAAAAATTTAATTAAAAAAGAAAAAATGGTTTGTAGGTGGGCAAGCAGAGGAGGTAAGAGAGGATAGTGAGAAAGAACCTGAGCAAAGAACAGTGTATGTGTGTGCTTATAAGAATATTTTTTCAGAATTTAAGAATTAATATTTAATGTAGAGCATATTGAGAAATATAATGAATATACAATGAATATCTATTAAAATGTTTTGTTATTATAATATTGGATCAATGTGCATTTCACTACCTGTGAAATTCTGGACTGACAAAAAGGCTGAACATTGGTTACAGGCAACAGTCATTATCAAGAAAATGAATGATGGGAATGTTTTTAACAGATCCCTGCTGACTCTATATGCTAATTGTATATGTGGTTGTTTAAACACTGAAGAAATTGTCAAAGACCTGCTGAATGACAGACAAAATTCCAATCCAGAACACATGTCTTTTACATTCCAGTTTCTGATGACAAAGAATCTCAAGGCTGACAGAAATTCTAGAGGACATTCAGAAAAAAAAAAAAAAAGCCTATATCATCAATATTTGCTGTTATGTATATGGACATAATTCTTGATCAATTCATTCATATAGTCTGTGGATTCCAGTTTTTAGTTCTGAGTGTTTGCACTTGATTCTGATAGAAAGCTGGTTAATTTCTGTTCTTTTTTTCCCATTTTTAAAGTAAGTCATTTATTGAACTACATTTGAGTTATTAGAGAAACTTTTTTTTAATTCTTTATTAATTACACTTTATTTACTTTGTATCCCCCCTGTGGTTCCTTCCCTCCTCACATCCTAATCCCTCCCTTCCTCCACCCTCTGCATGCATGCCCCTCCCCAAGTCCACTGATAGGGAAGGACTTCTTTTCCTTCCTTCTGATCCTAGTCAATTAGGTCTCATTATGAGTGGCTGCATTGTCTTTTTCTGTGGCCTGGTAATGCTGCTTCCCCCTCAGGGGAAGGTAATTAAAGAGCAAGCCAATCAGTTCATGTCAGAGACAGTCCTTGTTCCTATTACAATGGAACCCACTTGGATACTGAACTGCCATGGGCTACATCTGTGCAGGGGTCTTAGGTTATCTCCATGCATAGTCCTTGGTTGGAGTATCAGTCTCAAGAAAGACCCCTGTGCTCAGAATTTTTGGTTCTGTTGCTCTCTTTGTGGAGTTTCTGTCCTCTCCAGATCTTACTGTTTCCCACTTCTTTCCTAAGATTCCCTGCACTCTGCCCAAAGGTTGCTGGTAAGTCTCAGCATCTTGCAAAACAAATCCAAGAACACATCAAAGATATCATCCACTATGACCAAGTAGGCTTCATCCCAGGCATGCAGAGGTGCTTCAATATACGGAAATCCATCAATGTGATCCACCACATAAACAAACTGAAGGAGGAAAACCACATGATCATCTCCTTAGATGCAGAAAAGGCATTTGACAAAATCCAACATCCATTCATGTTTAAAGTATTGGAGAGATCAGGGATTCAAGGCACATATATAAACATAGTAAAGGCAATAGACAGCAAGCCTATAGCCAATATCAAACTCAATGGAGAGAAACTTAAATCAATCCCACTGAAATCAGGGACAAGGCAAGGCTGCCCACTCTCTCCATATCTCTTTAACATTTTTCTTGAAGTCCTTGCTAGAGCAATAAGACAATTGAAGGAGATCAAGGGGATACAAATTGGAAAGGAAAAAGTCAAAGTATCACTATTTGCAGATGATATGATAGTATACTTGATTGACCCCAAAAATTTTACCAGCTGATTAACACCTTCAGCAAAGGGACTGGATACAAAATTAACTCAAAAAATTCAGTAGCCCTCCTGTATACAAAAGACAAAAGGGCTGAGAAAGAAATTAGGGAAACAACACCCGTCACAGTAGCCACAAAGGACATAAAGTATCTTGGTGTGAACCTAACAAGCAAGCCAAAACTTGTATGAAAAAAAATTCCAGTCTCTGAAGAAAGAATTAATTTCTGTTTTTTTTTTTTTTAAATACAATTCGCATGCTGATTGTATGGTCATAATCCTTTAAAAAAATACTCTAGTTAAGAAAAGCATCCTTTAAGGTAATTTATCAAGAACAAGTTTAATCAACTGTGGATGCTGGAATATAATTGAAGGTAGTACAGTACATGAGTTCCTATAGAAAGGACTAAATATAACCAGAAAGGAAGATATATTTTCTTTATACTTAGAAAAATCCCTTTGTAAAGCCAGGTATGATTGCTCATGCCTGTAATCTTCACAATCCTGAAGCTGAGGCAGGAGGATTAGCTTAATGCTAGCCTTAGCTACATAGTGTATTCAAGGTCAGTCAGTTTCTAAAATTGATTACCTAGCTAATTAATTAATTAATATTGTCCTATATACAGCCTGCTCCAAGACATATTAGGAGGCTCTAGTTTCACTTTATTGTCATTTTACACTTAATGCACATTATATTTACTAGCACCATAGCATATAAATTTTAAAATTAGACTTGACAGAGTAAAAGGGCATGACCTAAATCCCCCATGATATTATACAAATTTCTACATTAGAAAGTCCTCCCCCATACTCTTACTGTAAGGTTAACAAGTGTTACAGAATCAATACTGAGAATTGTTGTTTCCTCCAGCTCTCATGCATATTTCTAGGACGTATCAGGGCCTCAATTTGTTTGATTCCTTGAAGATAATACCCCAATCAAATGTGTAATTGATAAAATTTTCTTATTTTGACATACTTCCTCTTTCAACGGAAGAAGATCAATGACAAACTCAGCAGAATCATTACAGTCGAACTTTAAAAGCACACTCATAATATTGCCAATGAAATATACTTATGAAAATACAATGAATAAAAGCAGAAAACACGATGAGTTTGTTCTAAAGTAAAAAGAAGGGGTTTTGTTTTGATTTGTGTTTTGTCTTCCACTGCATTTTGCTGTTGTGTGCAGTACACCTTCAGGTGAATTCTTTAACTGTAATAACAGTTTCATCTTCGTATCCTGACACTAGTCATCCATCAAAAGATGCTAATTATATTAGTTCTTGCCTAAGCTATCTCCCTTGGAAAGAATTTTAAAAATACAGCAGCAGCATTATTAGAAATTTATTTAAAGTATTATTTCATGCATTTATTGATGGGAACAGAAAATAGTAAAAAAGGAAATAACTGAGACTTTTTTTTTTCCTTCAGTCACACAAAACAACATATTACATAAATAAGTGATTGAAGCAAAGCTTTCTTTAAAAGAGTCAAACTAAATGATCTTGGAAAGTGTGTTTGGGCTAATGGGAAGCATGCATATTCTGAATATTCAATAAAACATTTGGGTGGTCAAAGAGAATTAATTTATGTAATTTTTGGACTGCAAGTGTCCATCAAGGGCAGGTAACATGAAGTTTTTAAAAATTTATGGTAACAAAGAAGAAATTGAAACCTCTGTCAAAATGATATGGTGTTATTTCAAATGAAGCTGTAAATGTAATACCATTTTATAACATGAAGTCAAATGTTTAGGACTGCATGTCACTTTCCATCACAGCTGAAGAAGCTCTGATGTTCTTAATACATTATTCATTCAAGAAAATAGTGTACTTCCTTTACTTTAACACCTGTGAACTTTTGCTTCCCAATTCTGGAAAAAAGGGAATAACCTTGGTAAGATTCAGTTTTTTTTCTTCAAAAGAGTCCCTTCAAACACCCAAATGGGTCCTTATTAGCGGAGAGGATTTCTGCACTGAGCATAAACCTACTGACTCACTTTTTTCTTTTGATTTAAAACTAGAAGCACACTAATGAGCAAATTCTGGAGACAATTACATTGCCCTTTCCTCCAAAGGCTTGTCTTTTTTAAAACATCTCCGAGTTAACAGTGGCCTAATGTTCCCTTTCTAAGCCAGCATTACATTTTTAATTTGCTAAACACTCAGCTAAAACTATGTAGATCTTGAATTATTCAGCCTAATCATTACGATTCTCTGGAGACTTAAGGAATATTGTTGATGAGCTCATTCAAGTCATAGATCAGGATAGGAAAACACTCGAGTAACATTTATGATCATATTGCTCAAATCTTCTAAGAGTTAGCATGTGCATGTATGTTTTCCTGCTTCTAGAGGACATAAGACAACATCAAGTATCATTGTTTTCCTCCTCAGTAACCATTTGTATTTTGAGCCAGTCTCTCGCTAGAACCCAAAACTTTGATTAGGCTAAGGTAGATGGCCCATAAGCCCCAGGGATATGTCTTGTCTTGATCTCTCCAAATTCTGGAATTACAAGCACAAACTACCACACCCAGATTTTTATATAGGTCCTAGAAACTGAATCATGTCTTTGAACTTACAAAGCAAACACTTTAGACTGAGCTATTGCTCTGACTGAGTCTCCATTCTTAACACTACAATCTACTACTGAAAAGCAACAATGTATCCAGTAATTATTAAGAATTATCAGTGCCTATTAAAATAAATACGTATGGTTTAAAAGACTTTAATGCATGGAACTTGTTTCTGCCAGCTAATTCCTGTTGTGTTATTCTTTTGTATATTTTCTATTATGTAACACTCAGAAATCAGAAATCATTCCTTGATCTGCATGGCCAGCAAGTATTTGGTAACCACTACTTTAATAAACTAATATAGTCCCTAATGATGTTCTAAATATTGACCTTATACTCACTGAGAAATATAGTTTTCACCTCTCATTAAGATAACTATGCAACAGATAGAGACCATTACAGAACACCACACTCAATCAAATTGTAGTTGTAGAGCCCAGTCCTAACAAATTCATCTACAACACAGCTCCCACACCTAAGCTTCAGGGGTCACTGCAGAAGAGGGGCTGAAGGAACTGCAAAGCCTCACCAACAAGACTGCCTAAGACGACCTTCCTAAAGAAGAACAACATTAATAAACACACTAATGTTGAAGGAAGAAAATTCACAAGGCCTCAACTTGGACTAGAGGAAACTAAGGAAAACCTGAGAGGGGTCAGAAACAAGTCTTCTCCAGGAAAGAGCACACCAATTAGGTATCAAATACCAAATATCAGCACTGAAAGCATACATGTAACATTATACAGACTGAGAAAGTTTATATGTGCATTTAGGAACACACACACATATATAGCAATAATTAAATAGAAATAGGCCTTGAATTTAAAAGGTAGCAAGGAGAAAACATGTGGGGAGTGGAGAGGGGAAGTGGAAGGGAGGAACTGAAATGATTATTTCAAAAATTTTAAATATGTTTTTAAAAAGACAGTGCAAATGCATGGAAAGTATTTTATTTAGTATTTTTGTGTTACTCTGTGAGATTTTGTGTATAACTATGAGGTCCAAAGTATTTTTTGGCACATACTAGCTACTTAGAATATTCTTACCATCCTCAGTGTAGCCCTTCAGTACAGCCTCTAAACACCTACTATTTTTCTGTTTTACAGAGAAGCAAATTGAAACTTAAAGAGTTTAAGTAAATAGTTATAAATTGTCTTCAGAGAGATTAATAGAGAAGAACCCAACATAGGGACCATTTCAGGGGATATGAGCAAGATTAAAAAATAATTGTAAGATAGAATAGCATCACTGAGCAGCAGCAGAAGGACATTTATGTGCCTCTTCTTTCCAAAGCAAGGTCTAAAGCTCTGTGGAAACCAAAGACTGCAGACAAGACTGGATCATTGAAGGGTAATGAACTTCCAAAGCTGTATTGAAACAGGAAATACAAGGGTGTTTGAAGGAAATATCTCAGTTTCTCGCTCCTGAGTAAAAGGTCTTCCTTTGACCAAATCAGAGGACAGGAAATCTGAACCTGTAGAAGTTGGTTTCCCTGAGCCCAGTGCTAGAGATCTAAGACAATGACTATAGATTTCAAGATACAGATAAAGAGCAAGTCAAGCATTAAAGGTCACATAGGTCACTATCAACAGAACCCAGAATAAAAGTCTATGTTTATGGAAACAGAATCCAAAATGATGAAAAAACAAACAAAACCTACAAGATTTAAATAGCAAATTATTGCATTATATTCTTTAGATGTTTGCATTAATAGAAAAATATTTCATGTTAAAACCAATCTCATGTGTTTTCATTTAAGACTTTGCTAACAAACATTCAATACTCAAAGCACAAATGACAGCTTAGGATCTTGAGATATAGATCACCATTTTATTCACTAGTAAAACTTGCTCAAATTGAGGCCTATAATTACATAGGGACCTGAAAGAAAGTATATTCACTAAAAGAAATTGTTGTCTTATGCCTTGTGCCAAAGAAAACTGACATGTTTAAAGAGTACCCTGAGAGGAAAATTCATAAAGTTACACAAATCTAAAGACAGGATCTATCTTTTCCTTCAATCCTGATCAGCTATAAATATCCTTTCTTACTGCACTTCTGCTAAACATGTAGAAAGCTGACAACTGTGTAGGGTGGGCTGTGACTACATCCCTACATCTAACTACATCTTCTGCACGCTCTGCTGCTCTAAATATAATGAAACTTGCTGCAGGAGGAGAGAGCACAGGCCCCAGAACAAAAATGAATTTTGAAAAAGGGAAACATTACCAGAGCTATGCAATCATAGTCAGGAGACACACAGGGAAAAATGACCTTTCCAGGAACTGGTGAAATAGCAGTGTTTTCTGCTCCCTTCTCAGATGCCATGTATGTTGGTAGAACTCCAGGGAAGCTTTCTCTGTGGAAAGCTGCCTCTGTAGCAGGGTAAATGTTTTTTCACAGACATATTATCTGAAAGGCAAAAAGGCTAATTTAATGGAACATACACTATGACTGGGCCTATCATAGGGCATTGTGAGTCACAGTGTCAGAACAGAAGCTGTTTCAAAGCATAGAAAATCAACAGCGCGGATGTAGCCTTTCAGCACTGAGGCTTCAAAACCTGTCTTGATAAAGATGGAGCAGGGAGTAGGGTTGGGGTATCATTCAGTCAAATATGGAACTGCCTTGAAAACCAGGGTGTAGTTTGTTGTGTAACAGTTTCTTCTAGATTGAAATATTTCATCCTGCAGGGATGCTCCTAAAATAGGAAGGTAAACAAATAAAAATAGCTCCCGGAATTTCCCAAAACTGACCAGACTCACGAGCCCAACCTCTGCCCTGCCAGAGTAAGCAATAAAAGCCAAGAGTCCCTTTTAGAGAATCAGCTTGCAAAAGTACCCTGCGACTAGACCAGCTTCCTCGAAGAAGCAGAAACCAGAGAACTGCCTAGAAGAGGTTTAGACCAGAGTCAGTTGGAAAGGGCATTCTCCAATGTGTTGAGCTGCCTGCTCTGCAGTGTGCTCCAGGTTCCCACCTTTTGTGAGCTTTCACCCATGCTGTGGTGGGCTTTGATGATGTAGTTCTATGAGTCATTCCTGCTCTTGTAAGTAATGTCTCACTCATATTTCTGTAAGTAACCCTAATAAAACCTAGATGGTTTTATTAGGTTCACCTGGCTGGACTTTGGTGGTATCTATACTTTGATCTGTCATGTGATTCTCTATCTGGGGTGAATAAATGTGCCTGTTGTACTTCCCCAGGAAAAATTTTGTTGCACAACAACATGTACTTGAACAAGGACACAACAGAACCAAAGATAAGTTGGGGAGAAGTGGGTGCATGGTCATGGCTATGGGCAGCAAGGCATGCAACTGAGGCCGAGAAGGCTGAGGGAAGAGTGCTATGAAGAAATTCTAATAGAGTCGTCCTTTCCTGTTGGTGTATATCAGTGTGCCATTGTGCTATGACAGCTCTTGAATGGTTGTTGCTCTGACTGGTGAGATGTGTAACTAAGTCTAACCATAAAGACCAGGAGTATCTGCAGAAGGAATCACAGGATGGCAGTCTTCATCACTGTGGTGTGGGGTGGCATGCCTATTCCATAAATGGAGCCCACCATGTGAATATGGAGATTCCCTAAGACAGTTAAAGGTCTAGAAAAAATATTGGTCTTTGAGATTAGCAATCAAGGATTGTCAGCAAGTAGTGGCAGAGATTGCCAGGCCTCTATTGTGTATAGAAATCAGTCTGAGGACTACATGCCAGCAAAGCAGGAACTTGTTTGTGTAAAGGAGAAATTGCAGCAAGAAAGGGATACATCTAGCATCCTCCAGTTTAGTGATTCATTTGACAAGTAAATTAGAAAAAAAAAGAGGATCAGATGGAAGTGTTGGCTTGCTGCTTAAGGATTGGAAGGAAAAGAGAATAGATGTTAGATTTGTGTTCAAAAGCCTGTCCTGGGATCCAAGAACGGAGAACCCATAGGAAAATTCAAAGAATAAAGAGGAGAAAAACATGCTTAAAGCAACAGATGATACCCCACATGAGTCTGAATTTTAGTAGAAAGAAAAAAGGGGGAAATCTGTGATCCAGTATGCAGATGGGCGTTAACAGTGTTCCAATGCGAAAACCTAGGGCTATCAAGAAATACTCAGTGCCTGAATTGTTGGAATCAGGGTAAACTTTTAAGCAAATAATGAAAGAGCTTGTTGCATCCTGGGTTGTAAGGCTGTGGGACATAGGAGTGGATGGAATCAGTCTGAATGTTATGGTGAAAGGAAAGTTGAATAATGAAACTATACATCTCAGTGTTTTGTTGTTGTTGTTGTTCTTTTTGTTTTTTTGTTTTTTGTTTTGGATCTGTTGGTCTCCTTGTGGAGCTCCTGTCCACTCCAGGTCTTTCTGTCTCCCCCTTCATTCATAAAATTCCATGCCCTCTGCCCAAAGTTTGGCTATGAGTCTCAGCATCTGTTTTGACACACTGCTGGGTTGAGTCTTTCAGGACACAGAGGAAGACAATGCAACTAGTCCTGATGAGACTTGATAGGCCAGGGTGAGATGGAAGAGGAGGAGGACCACCCCTATCAGTGGACTGGAGGAGGGGCATGGGAGGAGATAAGGGAAGGAGGGTGGGATTGGGAGGAGACAAGGGAGGGGGCCATAACTGGGATACAAATTGAATAAATTGTAATAAATGATAATGATAAAAATAAAACAAAAAAACTGTAGATTTCTCCTTATGGCAAATCCTGCATAACCTGAAACCTGAAGTAGTGTGAGGGAAATTAGTCCCTGATGGGCTGGCTTATGCCATTAGAACACTCGATTATCTCCATCTGAAATCTCCACAAATACCAAGGTCTAGAAAACCAAGGGCAGATTCTATAGAAGGACCTAGGAATAAAAGTAGCTGTGTTCAGTGTATCAAAGAAGATACTAAGACTCATAACCAAACCTTTGGCAGAGTGCAGGTAATCATATGAAAGTCCTTACTATGACGTGGAAAGGATAGGAGATACACAAGGACTGAATATATCTGGGCACAAGGGCCTTTTCTGTGACTGATACTCCACCAAGGACCATGTATGGATATAACCTAGAACCTCTGCTCGGATGTGGACTGTGGTAGCTCAGTAACCCATTGGTTTCCCATAGTAAGGGGAACAGGGACTATTTCTGATAGGAACTCAATGGCAGGCACTTTGACCTCCCCACCCCTCAAGGGAGGAGCAGCCCTGCTAGGCCTTAGAGGAGGACTTTGCAGCCAGTCCTGAAGATACCTGATAAACCAGGGTCAGATGAATGGGGAGGAGGTCCTCCCCAATCAGTGGACTTGGAAAGGGGCAGGGAGGAGATGAGGAAAGGCGGGAGGGATTGGGAGGGAATGAGGGAGCGGGATACAGCTGGGATACAGAGTTAATAAAATGTAACTAATAATAAAAAAATTAATTAATTAGTTAATTAAAAAAAAAGTAGCTGTGTTCATGGGGCCAGAATAAAAGTGCATTCACAGAGAAGTTAGAGCTGCCTGGAAAAAAAAAAAAAAAAAAAAAACAGAAACCAACCAAGATGTCTGGAAAGGGTTTACAACCATCGAGGCACTTAGGAAACACACTTTCCAGCCTATTGAGCTCCTTCAGGCTATGCAGCATGCTCCAAGTGTTCCCGTTCTGTGTGCTGTTACCCAGGATACGGTGGAAGCTAGTGATTCAGCTGAGTCATTCCTGCTCCTGAAAGTAGCCGCTCACACATTCTTCTAGAAGTAAAACGCCCCCGGCCCAAATTTATTGGTTTACCAAACTCCACTTTGGTGGTATCAATACTTTGACCTGCTGTGGAATCCTTATTGGGGGTGAGTAGATGTTGGTGTAGCATTTCCCCAGGAAAAGTTTTATCACACGTGGGCTTACCAAGACCCACATGTAAAGCTGGGATGGGTGGCCCATGCTTATAACCCCAGTAATAGAGAGCTGGGAGGCAGAGACCGGAGCACCTTTGGAAGCTGTTGGCTTGCTAGCCTAGCCTACTTGGCGTGTGAGACCCTGCCATAAACAGAGCTGAAACTACCTGAGAAATGGTGAGCGAGGTTGTCTTCTGACATCTGCAGTCATACACACAGGTGTACAACTACATATACCTCCACACAAATACCTGGTACACACATGCACACACACACATAGACTCTCACACAAAATCCTTTACAAAAGAAAAAAACTTACTGTGGAGAAAAATTTCTTTCCACGTGGTACTGAGCTCCTGTGAAGCCATGTCCCATAAGTATGCTTCTAACGATCTTGGCTGAATGTTTGGCAGTGTTTAACGTGTATTTACTTTTGAGCCTCAAGGCAGCTCCCTGAGGTATAGAAGGCAGAGTTTGGAACAGGAGTAAATGCTCAGCCCAGTCTTTTAGCTTCTCATCAGCCTTCCTTGGGATGCTACAAACCTTCCAAGGGTATCATTTTAACTTCATAATTGGTCTTGTAATGCCAGGTTCACGGGACCCTCAGAGACCACCAGGAGACGACTCAATGCAATTGCAAGAGAGCTTTATTACAAGAGCGATCAAACTTGGTACCCAAGTCTCACTGACGCAGCAGTGGAGAAGTGGGACCTCAAGATCTCAGTGAACAGGATATTTAAAGGAAAAGTCTGTGAGCAGGGGGTTTCCATGGCAGCAAGCAGGGGGGCACAAGCCTTGGTGTTACAGAATTGGGTGAAGTTTATCAGGGCGGGGTAACCTTTTCTGAGGCACATAATCACAATGGCTATTTTTCTAAACCATATCTGAAACATTGGGGAGAATTTTCGCATCAGATTTCCAACCGATTCCCATTGATTATTGACAGGGAGTTTGTCTCTATTTTCTATGAAGCATTTATTCTGTATTATTTCCTGGAGGCTGTTGCTAGAAGAGTTAACTTTGTTCTCTGCCAGGTGTACATTCTGTGATATTTCCTGGTACCTGAATTCAGCTCCCAGTCAAGATGGCTTTTTACTTTAAAATGGAGTTATACTCAGCTAACTATACCCAGGCTAACTTAAACTCTTCAGTCTTATTGCTGCTTTGTATAACCTAGAATAGCAAACAAGTTAACCTTGCTTGTAAAACCATCACTATCCCTCTATAATATATCAATTAAAAAGAAACACAAAACTTTTTTTACATCACTGATTCTTTTTCCTCTTCAGTTTATGGGGAAATACCATGAA
Source organism: Psammomys obesus (assembly GCF_907164565.1). NCBI lineage: Eukaryota > Metazoa > Chordata > Mammalia > Rodentia > Muridae > Psammomys > Psammomys obesus. The sequence continues at coordinate 7,133,435 of NW_026596962.1, read as the reverse complement.
AATAATGAGAATAACAATAACTGGAAATTGAATTGTTGAATCAATCCTGATATGAAAAAATATAGTCCTGAATTATATAAATACGAAATAATTTTTCTCTTCTACCATTTAGAATCCTAGATAGCAGAGTGATATAAGACTTTTTTATAATTCTGATTCTATAATATAATCTTTATATTCCATGAGAAATGGAGCCCTGTAGATATTACTTAGCAGCTGACTCTTTTGTTCATAGAGAAGATTAAAATGAACATTTCATGGATCTTTAATGGCCAGCAAAGCTGAAGGAATATCTTTCACCAAGATTGCTTTTATCCCTTATGGGTATTTACAATCCACAGCCAAGGACATTGACCATTAAGAAAAATAAGATAAAATATATACCACCTGAATTTCCTTTACATCTCAAGGGTAAAAGAGTAAATATCTCACTACAATTTTCCTTTAGCATTTTTATTCTCTTCTGTACAGTAGCTGGCACAGGGCTTAATACAGCTGAAAAGGTTTCAGTGAGACCCTGCTTACATTCTGTCTCCTTAGAGTCGAATTCTACACTGGGATTCAGCCAGAGAGGAAAGAAAGCACCCACTATTTCACGTGTTCCACACCCTAGTTAGGCACTCCTAAAGGAGGTGTGTGAGGGACACGGATATTATCCAGGTGCTTAAGATACTGCGTACACTTCTTGCCATACTTCCAGTAAGGATGCCTGTTTGGTGCCCTCCCCTCCTGGCAATCATGTGTGTTCTTTCCTGCTCCTCACCTACATACAGTATCTCCATGAGACTTTACTAGTGAAACCAAAGTCGCCAAGGTCCTCCCTTCTCGCTCCAGAAAAATAAATCCGTTTTTCCATTAATAATTTTAAGCTAAATTTGTAGTATTCAGCTATCCAAGAGTATTTAATTTTTATCCAAAGTAGTTCTGGAAACATGAAAGAAATATATTTTAGGCTAGTCACAGAGATATCATGAACTCTTAGAGTATCTTATAAACTACAAATACATAAAACAAAATATGACTGAGATAAATTGGATCAGAAAGTTAAGATCTTGAGAATAGACTACGTACCCTCACCAAATTCCTCACCTTCTGATTTTCACCTTCACAGCTGAGTATATGATAGGGGGCACCAATGTCCTTTATCTTAAATCATCTGACAGAGAAATTTTAATTTTCTCAATAGCCCGGCTTATGTTTTCGTGAAAATTTAGTCAGTACACTCAGCCAGGACTGTGGACAGGATGCACAATGGGAGAGATGCATAAAATATTCTGAAAGGATGGGATTTTGAAAATAAATCATAGGTTTAACTTTCCCTTTGCCTTCCCTGCTGTGTTTGACCTTTTTTGCCTTTGCTCTGGCCCCATGAACTTTCTGGTCTAAGGATGTAGCTGTGGGCTCTGTGTTGAATAATCACTTTCTCCCTACTTATTGATTATTTAACACCATTTGACTCAGCAGCCCTTTCTCATTTGTCTTTCTGTTCCTTAACCTCTTGCTTGTTTGTTACTCCTTGTCTTTCAGCTCCTACTTTTCTGCTTTCTTGCCAAGCATGAATGTCACCCACAAAACTGATTTTAGTCTACTAATTCAGACCCCTTGATCTTAAGTGCAGATGACCAGAACAGAAAGATGTCAAGCAAAGAAGCAAAACTGAACACTGTTGCATTGGGGGGTTAGGGTCCAACATATAAATTTGATAAGAACATGGATCTTCAAACCACACTGGACTCTTCTCTGAGTGGAAACTGAAGTTTGTAGAGCTCATTATATTATACATCATTCAACAAGCTCAGCATCTAAGAGTATCATTGGAGTTTGGTTCTTTCTATGACTTTCAAAAGGCACCAAGAGCCTCCATAGTGCTAATACCATCAAAGTAAAATATAATTTTTTCCAAAAATTTCAGTAGATGTAGAAAACAGAAACAATGTGGTGGAGTCATTAAAAAGATGCCTGGACAGCAGCTGAAAAAAAAAGTGTTTTCTGAAGTTCATGGAATGAATTATCTCACCTGACTATTTGTAAGAATGTATGATGACAGCAATAAAAGTTCTTGCAAATTAATTTTCTTAGAAAAGAAAGTAAACATGTTAATATTTGAAGCTGCAAATGGTTAGGGTTTATCTTTTAGGTTTATGTTATTTGTGTGTGTATACACATGTATACACAAGTGTGTGTGTGTGTGTGTGTGTGTGTGTGTGTGTGCTTGGGGGGTGTGCATGTCTGTGGGCACATGTCTGTGGGCAGGAGGCCAGAAGGGGTGTCAGACTCCTTAAAGCTGAATTGCAGGTCTTTGTGATGATGTGAGTGCGAGGGTCCTAACTCCGTGCTCTGCTAGAGTATCACACACTCTTACGTGAGGAACCATTCTCCATGTTTGTTTAACTAGACTATTTGTTTAGTTCATTGTATTTATGTTTTTAATATAACATACCTGCTGTGGCAGTTGCATAGATGAATGCAGTGTATTTAAATAATTTCTACTCCCTTTTTTGCTTATTTAACTCCTCCCAGACTTCCCCAGTTAACACATGCTCCCATAACACTCAAGTTTCTTCTTTACTTTTGTATCTCCCAGTGATGATTATTAGTGTTGCCCAAATGTACAGGGATGTTGAGCTGGGCCTTCCACTGGAGCAATCTATCCTGGGTCACATCCCTAAAGAAAACTGGCTCTCCCTCTCACAGTGGCTGGCAACTGCCAATCGGCCCCCAACTGCGATAGGGCCTCCTGAGACTCCTATCCATGTCCAAATACAGATTTTTTTTTTATTTATTTTAATTTTTTTCTTTGTGGAGGCAACCACACTTGCTATGGAATCAAGTTCAAAAATTGAAACATAAGCTAGGCCACTTTAAGATATATGAGAAGAGGGGTTGTGAGATTTAAAATGACAAGATGCCTTTAATAAAGATCAGCGCAGTATTTTTCAAGTTTGATAGTCAAAATGGCTTCTAAAGGCAGAGACTGAGCTGAGCAGTATAAACTCAATAGTTACACCACAACCTGGAGCAGCTTTGGACAAACTTGCCTTAAAATGTAATGTAGCAACTTCATTTTTGCTAATTAAATTAGCTATTACTTAAGTACTATTAAAGTGCTAAATCAATTGGTACCTTTAGGGACATTTGACCACTAGCATAAACTTTATCTTGAGAGCTTTCGTTCTGCACTCTGGTTCATGTCAATACTTTATACCCCATAGAACACCATTATTGTTTTTTTATATTCTTCAAGAAATTAGTCATGTATAAACAAAAATACCCAAAAAAATCCTTCCATACACAGTTTTTAAAAATTAACAGGTAAAAACTGTGGGTATTTATCAAGTTTGGCAATGATGTTTTACTGTGTACACACCATGGAATGACCAAAGCTAGCTGATTAGTACCATCCATCTCAAATACTCACTTCTGTGGTAAGATTATTTACCAACCATTAGTACTTTGTCTCCTTGACATGTGGAGGTCTGAACCCAGGACCTTTTACATGCTAGGAAAGCTCTCTGCCACTGAACTCCCCAATTCTATCCAACATGTTTCAGTATTGCTACAGGCACAACGCCGTACAATAAATCTCTTAAATTCTTTCTAGCTAATGAAATTTGGTCTCATATATTTTTACAAAAACATCAGCATACTGTGCATAACCCTCACCTTGTATCCTCACTTAACAATATATTTTAGAAATCTAACTGTGTTGGTAGTAGGAACAGTATTCACTTAATAATGGTTATAGGTACGCTTAAGAATTGTGTTATCTCAGTGCTCAAACAACAAAATAAAGTTCTAAAATATTGTGGCATCTTCTTATTTTATAGATGATAAATTATTAGTGCTGTTAGCTTCCACTGCTTTTCCTTAGATTTTATGTTTTATGTCCTTTTAAAATAATTTTGCAAGGCTAGAGAAATGGATCTGTGGATACCTGTGTTTGCCATGCAATCACTAGGACCAGTATTAGAACCTCAGCAGCCACATAAAAAGCCAAGTGTGACTCACGTGGGCTCAGATGAGAGGAAAACTGCAAGGGCTCCCTGGCCACCAGCACAGGTCCAGGTTCAGTGGCAGATCCTGACTCAATAGGTAAACAGTGACAGAACAGGTCATCCAGATTGATCTGTGGCTACCTCAAACACACACCAGCCTGTACACCTACGCAGACATGAGCCACAAATCATACCATGCCTAATACTCAAGAGAAGATATTCACAGGTAGATTCATCAGCCTTTCATCGCATTTTACCTGAACTTCCTTCCCTTCTCTGAGTCTATATACTAATTATTTCATAGATTTGTGTTGTACTATTATCATTTTATTTATAATAGGAAACTTAAATCAGTGTAGATGGAGACATAGGTTCACATAGGTTTTTGTTGTTGTTTTTGTGACAAGCATCCAGCACGGTTTGTAGGGAATCCTAGCTGCCCTCCACTCATCTAAGATCCTATTTGTTCATTTACTTGAGTCAAATGCATTCAGTCTGTTTGCAGACTTTCTGTGATTTCTAAGCTTGACTCAACAGAGTTCTCAGAGAGGATCTTTCCATAGTAAAGAAGCAAAATATAAACATTGTTAAGCTATAATAAAGATTAAACAATAAACAGAATAAAAGTGTTAATTGGCTTAAATTGATCTGAAGAAAAACTGGTATTAGGGTTTCTTTACTGTCTGTAGTTGAATGTTAAATTTTAAATCCTAAAGAGAAATATGAGAGTTTTAGGTAATCTACTTTGGCTCTATTTCATTGCTGACAATTTTGTGGAACATCAATCAAAATTTTACCCAAAAACTTATAGATAAATTGTATTTTGGAGTGAGGTTAGGGAAGTCATGTATCCCAGGGTGCCCTTGAACTCTATGTAGCTGAGAATGGCCACTTTTCTCATCTTCTGGTTTCTGCCTCCTTAGTACTGTGGTTACAGGCTTAGTTTTCATACTGATTTATGTTGTGGTGGGAACTGAACAATGGCTTCATCTATTTTTATTAAATTTTTCAATCAATATGTTTTATCATTTTCTTAATTCTCCAACCTCTCCAGACTCTCCCTGTTTCCTTGGCCACCCAACTTAATGCTTTCTCTCTCTCAAAAATACCTAAAAGTTTGTCTATATTTATTTTTGCATTAATTTTAAAGTTTACAAAATAGTTAGTTTAGTTATGACATTTCTTATCCACACAGCATTGTTCCTTACTCATGTGAACACCCTGTCTTCTGCCTCATTTTTTCATCTCTCACACTCACCACCTCCCTTCCCTTTCACTTGTCATTTCAGAGAAAGAGTAATATTTCAAAATTTCCACTTCACAATGAGGTACTCTTTAGACTTAAAGAAAAGAAAAGAATAACACTGGCTACAATTTGGTGATGGAGAGTTTTATCCAAGAAATCTATCTCTAGTACTCTACATGGTAAGGCTGTTTCTCTCCTTGAGACCAACTACAAAAAACAGGAATATAAGTGTGTCATTCGGAATGTAGGCACCTATGAATACAGATGGTCTTGCATGTTCTTGATCTTTATTTATTAGAACATGAAGAATTAGAAATAAGACTGGTGGTTATAGTTTTAAATCATTATAGAAGCACAGACTGAGATATGATAAAGATAGAGAAGTTCACAGAAATTTCCTTGGGAAATTAAATATAAAAAATATCCACTTGGGAAAAGTCTGAGACAGATCCTGATCATGTTGCCATACTCTGACACTTAGCGAATACTAGACTAATTGTCTTAACATTATGATTTTCTATGAGGCTCACAAGACAAAGCCGATCTACTCAATGCGATACATGTTAAAGCCACTTAATAAAAAGGCGAGGGGACTGGGCATAAGCTTCTAGAATGGTACTCAGTTGTTCTCTGGCGAAAAGAGCAACTCTGAGCTGTCAAACAAAGATATTGAGCTTTTAACATTCATTGTATAACATTCCATTGTATAAATTCGCTGAAGGGAGGTCCCTGTGCAGGCAACCACTGAAATTTTTTTTAGCCCCTTCCACATCAAGATAGAGTATCACCCAACAAAGAAACAGAAATCATAACCCAAAAGCCATCATGAAAACAGACTTTACTATGGAATGAACGAGGAGGGTTTGGTAATCTAGAAGTGCTAAATGAGCCCTGCCCTGATTATTAGGATTTGTACTAGGTCATTTAATGAGTCAATAAACAAATTAGACTTTTAAAACTTTTGGCCTAAATTTGTTGGTCCCATTTTTGTTAATTTTTTATTTTATTTTTATTAATTACAGTTTATTCACTTTGTAACCCAGCTATAGCCCCCTCTTCCAACCCTCTCAATCCCACCCTTCCTACTGCATCTTCTCCTATGCCCCTCCCCCAGTCCAAAGATAGAGGAGATCCTCCTCCCATTCCATCTGACCCTAGTCTATCAGGTCTCATCAGGACTAGCTTCTTTGTCTTTTTCTGTGGAATGGTAAGGCTGCACCCCCTTCCCTACTCAGGTGGAGGTGATCAAAGAGCCAGCCCATGAGTTCATGACAGAGACATTCCCTGTTCCTATTATTGGGGAATCCTCTTGGACACTGAGCCACCATGGGCTACTTCTGTGCAGGGATTCTAGGTTATCTCCATGCATGGTCCTTGTTTGGAGTATTAGTCTCAGAAAAGACCCCTGTGCCTAGATTTTTTTGGTTCTGTTGCTCTCCTTTTGGAGCTCCTGTTCCTTCCAGATCTTTCTATCCCCCCTTCTTTCATAAGATTTCCTCCACTCTGCAAAAATTTGGCTATGAATCTCAACATATGTTTTGATACCCTGCTGGGTAGAGTCTTTCAGAGGCCCTCTGTGATAGGCTTCTGTCCTGTTCCCTGTTTTCTCCGTGTTGATGTCCATCTCGTTTGCCTTTCTGAATGAAGATTGAACATCTTACCAGGGTGGTCCTTCTTGATTAGTTTCCTTAGGTGTACAGATTTTAGTATGATTATCCTATATTATATGTCTAATATCCACTTACAAGTGAGTATATACCATGTGTGTCTTTTTGCTTCTGGGATACTTCACTCAGGATGATCATTTCTAGATCCCACCATTTGCAAATTTCATGATTTCGTTGTTTTTAATTGCTGAGTAGTATTCCATTGTATAAATGTACCACAATTTCTGTATCCATTCCACAACTGAGGGACATCTGGGTTGATTCCAGCTTCTGGCTATTACAAATAAAGCTGCTTCAATAACCCTATATCTGACAGAGGGGTAATATCCAGGATATATAAAGAACTTAAGAAGTTAAAAATCAACAAATCAAGCAACCCAATTAAAAAATGGGGTACAGAGCTAAACAGAGAACTCTCAATAGAGGAACATCTAATGGCAGAGAAACACTTAAAGAAATGCTTAATCTCCTTAGTCATCAGGGAGATGCAAATCAAAATTACCCTGAGATTTCACCTTACACCCATCAGAATGGCTAAGATAAAAAACTCAAGTGACAACACATGTTGGAGAGGATGTGGAGAAAGGGGAACCCTCCTCCATTGCTGGTGGGAATGTAAACTTCTACAACCTCTTTGGAAATCAGTCTGGCTCTTTCCCAGACAATTAGGAATAGTACTACCTCAGATCCAGCTATACCACTTCTGGGCATATACTCAAGTATACAACAAGGATGTTTGTTGGCCCCATTTTATAGATGAAGAGTCAACAGTTAAAACCATGCTCAGGTCTAGGCTTCTGTTGTTCACATCCTAGTATTTCCACATTGTAGTACTTAGTACTTTATAAGGCTTTTTAATCAATGGTTTTCTTCCCTCCACTACTTAGAGTAATTAATTATGTTTATTTTTCTCCTTCTAATTCTCAGTCATGATACAATGTCTGATTTACAGGGACAACTTGACAGGCCATGACCTGAAGATCCAAATTTATGTCCTCAAGTCCAGAGTCCTAGACTGATATACTTTCCTTCCTAGCAATGTCCAGACAAAACAAAACAAACATGTAAGCAAGTATATCCACCTACTAACCTTTTAGAATTTTATAATGTCCCAGACTATTTCTCGGAGCTGAGTGGGACCTTCAACAACTTAATTTAGATAAAAAAAAATGGACTGGAGAGATAGCTTAGAAATTAAGAGTGCCTGTTTTCTTCCAGAGGATCCAAGTTCAGTTCCTAGCATCCATATCAGGCATCTCTTTATAAGCTATAACTCCAGTCCAAGAGGTCTGATGTCCTCCTCTGGCCTCTGTGGGTGTGTCCTCTATGCAAATATGTGATAATACTTGTACACAGATATGCCCATATGCATAAATTAAATTTTAAATTTAGTTTAAAAAAGTTCTGAATATCTTTTTTATTTTAATGTAACATTTTATTAATTCTTGAAAATTTTTAAAGAAATATCATAAAATTATTTTCATGTAATTTTTTCTTTTTATTTATAGTTTTTTTAATTACAATTTATTCACTTTGTTTCCCAGCTATAGCTCCCTTCCCAATCCCACCCTCTCTCTTCCCCCTTCTCCATGCATGCCCCTCCCCAAGTTCACTGATAGGGGAGGTCCTCCTCCCCTTCCTTCTGACCTTAGTCTAATAGATCTCATCAGGAGTGGCTGCATTGTCTTTTTCTGTGGCCTGGTAAGGCTGCTCCCCCCTCAGGGGGAGGTGATCAAAGAGCAGGTCAATCAGTTCATGTCAGAGACAGTCCCTGTTCCATTACTATGGAAGCCACTTGGACACTGAACTGCCATGGCCTACATCTATGCAGGGGTTCCAGGCCATCTCCATGCATGGTCCTTGGTTGGAGTATGAGTCTCAGAAAAGAAGCTCCACAAGGGGAGCAACTGAACCAAATTATCTGGGCACAAGCGTCTTTTCTGAATAAATATCTTAAGTGTGAAGAGAGATAATACCCTCATCTTTAATTCTGAACTTAATTTTAATTTGAAGTCAGGCCAAATACATAGCATCCATATTTTCATGTTTTCTCAAAATCAATGCATTCACTAAATATCTTCAGTGTCAAGTTTGTGGGCACAGAGTCAGGATGCTCCAATGCAATAAGCACCTAGACCTGAGCTCTTCCCTCTTTAAGAAAAGAGTGCATTCAGAAAAACAAGGCTCATAATGTTCATATTAACCATGAGAGACATGGTTAAGGTACAGATTACAATTCAGAACCAAGAATAACTTTCCAGTGGTGCGTGATTTGCTGCATTTGGGTCCTACTTTAAAAGCAAGTCAAAAGCAACCTAAGTTGTTGCATCCTTTTCCCTGTCCTGTCATGTAGTATTGGCTTTCTACCACGACACTGTTTAAACAGATAAGAAAAGTCTATTTCTGTTTCCCATCCTCCTTCAGACAATATGTATTAAGGCAAGGAGCCCTAAATTGTTCAAGTCAACATGACTGCCAAAAAAAAAAAAAAAAAGCAATAATCATGAGCCTATAAAGTGAAGAATCTGAACCTTCCCCTTGGTTGATATAATCACTGTGCAGAAGCAACTCCTTGTATTCAGCGTTTCTTTACTTTTCATAATACATTCAAAAGCCTGGTTCCAGGCTCAAAGGAAGTGATGGTAGCTATTTCTAAGATTAGGGAAACCCTCATGTAAGCATTAAGAATCCCCCACTGGGCAGAATTAAGTCTCAGAAAGTGGACAGGCATCAGAATTTCACATCTCAATGACTGAATATGAAATAACAATTTGTGTCTTCATTATCTCATTTCCTGAGGCTAATAGGCAGTGTTCTGCACTTGACAATGAACAAAACCTCCACCTCAGACAAGATATGCTCTGGACTTATCAGTGGTTTTTTTGGTGGCTTTTGCATTTCTGAGCACCCCTGCGTCAACAAAGATAGCTCATTTGTTTCACTTTGTGAAAACACTTCATTTTTCCCCAAGACTTTCCATTTCATGCTGTGTGAATTTTATTAAGATCGCTTCCACATAAGCTAAGTATGGTTGGATGGGGCCTGGAGGGATGGCAGTTACATAGTTTGGACAATGTTAGAAGCCGCTTGAGACATTTCTTTGCTACTAAAATCCGCTTGGACAAATTATACAATAGTTTGCCCTCATAAATATTTTGATGTTGTAACCTGTAAATCATTCCATAATATTACCTAAAAACCAGCAGCATAGAAACCTAGTATTCTTCATATCAGAGTATCACATGCATATAGTCTTTAGATATGCTTAAACCTGAGCTATAATACTAATTAAAATGATATTTTATGTTATACTTAGTAATTATTAATAAAACTTACCTGTAAATCTGTCTAATAATCTGCTAATGAAGATTGTCTAATCAAGTGATTATCATGAAATAATTGAAATGACCTTACATTTTGATCTTTCTGCTAGAACTTCTATTAAGAATTTAAACATTATTATGCACTGTCACCTATAGCATTATACTTCTTCCTAATATTATACCATAATAACATAGCAGTATCTTATAAAAATAAACTGACCCAGCTATTTCTCTAGGGTAGGTATTTATTCAGTTACTACTAAACTTTCCTTATTATTAGTTCTAACATTATGATGAAAGCAACTAGCAACTTTTAACACTCTGACTGCTAAGCTGCACTGTAAGAGGCTGTCTACCACCTCTTTATCCTTTAAGATTGCATGAAGTGGTTCTATTACATCGATTTCAGAAACACAGCAATCAGAGACAGGCAGGTTGAGCTTCTTGTCTAAATTTACACTCCCATTATTGGCAGAAACTATGCTAAAGCACAATTTTCTTAAATTCAAATAGAGTACATATAATAGACATTAAAACTCCTGTTCTTCGCCCAATGGTAAAGCACTTGGTAGGTATTTCTGAACTTGGTTGCCTGTTCTTTGATCAGTTGCCCCTGGCAATGTGGCCTTGCCATCCCACAGAGAAAGAGGATCCAAGCAATCCTGATGAGACTTGAGAAGCTATGGCAGATGTCAGAGAACTCCCCCTTTCAGTGAACTAGGGGAGAGGATAGGGAGGCAGACAGAGGGAAGGTGGGCCTGGGAGGAGTTGTGGGACAGTGCTTCAATTGGAATATATAATGAAAAAATTGTGAAAATTAGTTAATTGATTGGAGAGAGAGAGAGAAAGAGAGAGAGAGAGAGCATGGAAACCCCACTGTCAGCATTCAGAGAACCACACAGAGCATGTTTAAATCATTTTTAGTTGTCCCTGCACATTTTGGTAAGAATTTAAAACTCAAGTACACATGGATTTTTTTTTACCTTTATTTCTCTTTCATATTGGGTAGATTTTCTAAGAATGAACTAGCACGGAGAAGAAGAACTGAGGATAAGGGCATCCTTTATAAAGAAATTATTGACATACTTGAACCCACAGAGACCTGTTTCTTTCTCTATCTCTTTTCACAGAATGTGTGACACAGGAGAAGGCCTATTCACCTTTCAAACAAGAGAAGGAGAAATGATCTATCAGAAGGTCCACTCTGCAACGCTGGCCATAGCTGAGCAACATGAAAGATTAATGCTAGAAATGGAGCAGAAGGCCCGGGTAAGGCTTCATCCTATGTAACCTGATGCTTGTGGATGAATACCCTGTGCTGATATATACCATGTTTATATGAGTCTGTTTGTGCTGTGTGTGGTACCCACCACGCTCTGTCTCTGTTACCAGACCTAGGAAGGTCAACCTCAGCTCTATAATACCCTACTCAGTGTATCACAAAGTTATTTTGGCCAGGATTTACAAGCCCTGCTCTCCATAGATCTGTGTGTGATATGCTGCATTGGTTGCCCAAAGCTGTGTGGATTGCTTAGAGAATGAGGCAAGGGTTGAAGTATGTTACTTCATACTATCATATGCAAACCATCATATAGGTATTTTAAGTATATTTCCATGAAGAAATGTCAAGAATTTTTTTCTTGAGACCATAATTATTGGTCATGAAACATAGCATCCTGTGTAGGTTCCAAATTTACTGAATCATCACTGCTTGCAGGTCATGTTTCCAGGCAAAGTATTAAATCCCTAAAGGTCCTCTTTTCCTTCATAGCACAGCTACAGTAGTTCTATCCATTTTCTTCCCAGCCATACACACCATCATGAAACATTTCATCTTATGATGATAACAGAGCACAGAGGGTATTTTTGAATACTTACAACCCTTCCAATACTTGGGAAAAAAGCAAGTTATTGAGTCCAAATGCGGTGACAACTTATCATTCAAGCCTTCTCAAGGATGTCTAACAATCTTTAGCCATTTTTTAAAAATAAAATTTAATTCACATCTGCCGGGGCTGTTGTTTGCTTATCACCGTCTGGGTCAAACCTGGGGCGAGAGTCAGACAGTTATCCCTAAAGACAGAGATGGTGGGTAACTGTAAAAGGATCTCAGACACTCTAAAGTTTGGTGTGTTCCAGTTCTAAGAGGTGCACATGCCCAAACAGTGGGTTCGGTGAGGCTCAACAGCAGAGTTCACTGAATCAAATGTACAGACAGTATTTGGATACATTTCACTATCAGTTTTACAGGCATGCTTCTCTCTGAAGGTTAATGCTAGTAAAAATAAATTGCTCCCTATTAGTCCATTCTTCACAATCATCTAGTTGAAGACTCTTCTGAGAGCAGTCTCCTCAGCTTGGGAACGTCTCAAGGGCACTAAGTTCTAAAGCCATGGCAGGGTTTCCCAGTCTCCAACACACTACTTTCTCTTTTAATATACCTCCTCTATTTATACACACAAAACTTTCCAACAAGCATGAAAGAACATTTCAGTGTTCTCTATGGGATTCCTGTTTTCAATTTAAAATAACATAAAGCTCTGTGTGAAAACTAGGCAAAAGTACAAAATGCAGGTTAAAATAAGACTAAGATGTAAAAATATTGCACTGTACTGAATACATTTCTACTACAAAATAGAAAGATGACAGTGGTTTGCTGTTGTGTTCATTTTGTTTGTCTTTTTAGTTTTCAAACCACGCCACATGATATTCATGCTTAAAACTTATGTATTTTCATATGCTTTAAAAGACTTTTAAAAGATTAAGTAACCAATATATATATAAAGCAATAGGTGTCTTAAACATAAGTTTTCAGGCAACTGAAAGCTTTTGCTTTTACTTTTTTTAATGATACATGATATGTGGATTAATAGACTTTCACCAAATACAGTGAAAGTAGCGTCTCAACTGCTATTTCTTTCTGGAAAGAAGAAACCTGGTTTTGCTATTATTGATAACATCTCATTGTATTTAGATGGATCTATCATCTAAGCCATGCCATGTTTTTGTTGTTGTTGTTGTTGTTGTTGTTTGTAATTTAAATGAGCTGATGAATTAGTTCAAGAGGTGAGATGCTTGTTGTTAGGCCTGACAACCTGAGTTCAATCCTTGAAACCCATGTAGTAAAGGAAAAGAATTAATTATTAAAATCTGTCCTCTTATATCCACACACATCACATCTACTCACTCACATAAATAGATAAGTGTTAGCTAAAATGTTTTAATAAAACAATTAGATATCTAAAATTTTTGTCAGCCATAGTGAATAGAACAGTACATTTTCTATTACACAGTATTGAATATCAACGCAAAAAATATCGACTGAATTGGTAAGACAATTAAATATGTACATTTTGATTTCTGTCACTAAGAAAGATTATGAAATAACTAGTATTGACCAAATCAATTATAATGTTTTTCAAGTTAGCTATTTATTAACTGGCACAAGATCCTTATGCATTTATTTCACACTCGGTGACCTGTACTGATGAGGAGGCGGATAGAAAAGTTTCCTCTTTCAGGTTGCCTACATGTTTGTGAGATTAAATAGTTTGTATTATCCAGTGTTGTGTAAAGCCCCTTGGCATCTTGAAATACCTACGTTCTGTGCCTTAAAGTAACTATATATAAGACATCATGATCATGAAATTTTTAATAAACAGGCAATAAAACATTGTGTGGTCTTATTTATGTTGTCATGGCAGTGGAGTCAAAGAGAGGTTCTGGATAATAAACCCCTGAGCAGTGTGTCCATGGCCCTCCGTAGATACCAGGGCTTCCTTCCACTGTTGCTTCACACAGCAACTCAGTACTGCCTTCCTGTGTGACTAGATAATGCTCTGCAGAAATGGGAATATTGGGTAGTTTTGACATTCTCTTTAGTTTTTAAACTTAAATATGTTTCATACAGAAAAGTAAAGTTTGTGGGGTTTTTTGTTTTTGTTTTTGTTTTTTTTCCACAAATAAGAATGCCAAAGTTGGGAGTGGTGGTGCATGCCTGTAATCCTAGCACTCTGGGAGGCAGAGGCAGGCAGATAGATGTGAAATGCCAGCATGGAGTGGAGACATGGGCACCATGTGACATGCCTAGCTGAGGAGATACTGGGATCTGATAGCTTCTGGGAGAGGGAGAGGCAGTTCACCATAAAGCCTACCATGCTCTGGGACAGATCACATTCCCAAAAGCATTTGAGCAGCACAAAGTGGACCTGGTGGATTATAAACAATTGCCATGAAGGGGTTAGCTTTTGTCAAAGGCTTTCTCCGCCTCTAATAAGATGATCTTGGGGGTTTCTTTCAGTTCGCTTATATGGTGTATCACACTTACTTTTTGTAAAGGAACACAAAATTGGATGAGTACAAATGAAAAGGTTGATCGGGGGAGTTTGGGTGTGAATATGGTCAAAATACAGTGTATAAAATGTTCAGAGAATCAATCAAAATAGTTTTAAACACAGCAAGGATAGCAAATTTTAAACTGGAGCTATTTCTGATACTAATCTGTGATACCAGTACACACTTAATTGACAAAATTTTTAGACATTTAAATAAAATTACATATCTAGAATACATTTTGTTTCACAGATAACATTCTTTCTTCCAGAACTAGTGAAACTCATCAAATTTCATTACCAAAAGATGGCCTGCTATCAAGCCATCATATTGCCTAGAATGTCAACTTTTTTTGTAATAGAACCCATTCATCAGAGGTTCAACCCCACATTCTCTAAAATTACTTTTATTTGCTTTTTCACTTGTCTTGGAGGCTTACTGCCTTTATCTGCTATCCTAGGTCTTGTCCTGGAAGCTTCTAGCCTCCATATAATCAAACCTATGCCTAAAATGTTTTCAGCCTCTGAGACTTACTGCTTAATAACTTCAACCTTTCTAGTTTTTTATGAGCTCATAGCTGTTCTGGGTCAAACTCCTCTTTCAGCTGACCTATTCAGTCTGGCTTTTCTCTCAGCCTCTGAATTGTACTGCTTGACCTCACACTAACTCTACCAATCTTTTCTAATCTTCTGGCTACTCCTCATTCTCTGGCTCATTCTGTCTTCATCTGTGTCTGTCTTGTTCTTTCATTCCACCTCTCTCTATAAAACTCTCCCAACAAAACTGCCTCCTCTATCGTTTTTTGTTATTATCATTGATTACAATGTATTCAATTTGTATCCCAGCTGTGAACTTCTCCCTCATCTCCCAATCTCACCCTCCCTCCCGCTTCTCCCCCTTTGCCCCTTTTTCAGTCTACTGATAGGGAAGGTCTTCCTCCCCTTCTATTGGACCCTAGCCTATCAGGTCTCATCAGGACTGTTTGAATTTGCTTCCTCTGTGGACTGGCAAGCCTGCACCCCCACCCAGGGGAGGTGATCAGAGAGCCTGACACTGAGTTCATGCCAGAGAAAGTCCTTACTCCCCTTACTACCCCACTTGGAGACTGAGTTTAGGGGCTACATCTGAGCCAGAGTTTTAGGTCCTCTCCATGTACTGTCCTTGGTTGGGGTATCATTCTCTTCAGAGCATCTTCCCTAGGATCGTTCTTGCTCTTTAGGACAAGGAAGATGCTCAATCTTCATTCAGAAGGACAAATGCAGTAGACATCGAAAGCAGGACAAGACAGTGAACAGGACAAGAGCTTACCGCAGACTGCCTCTGAAAAACTCTACTGATCAAGGTATCCAAGCAGAGGCTCAGACTCATAGCCAAACTTTGGGCAGAGTGCAAGGAATCTTAGGAAAGAAGGGGGCACTAGAAAGACCTAGAGGGGACAGGGGCTCCAAAAGGAGAGCAACAAAGCCGTAAAAACTGAGCTCTGGAGGCCCTGAAGAGAATGATACTCTTCTTTCTTTTCATTCTTTGTGTTGTTCCCTTAAGTAGTTTCCCTTTCCTCTTTGTTCTCTTGAGAGCTCTGTATGTACTATTCTGTTAAATCTTTCTTGATTCATCACTTTTTCTGTCACTCAATTAGATATCACTTTCAAACATGGGTGCTTCCTTCTGCAAACTGTTATCTTCATTGTTTGGGATTAAAGGTATGTACCACCATGCCTGGACCTAAGCTTTTCTTTACCTTAAACTAGCTCTGTACCAGGCTGGCTTTTAACTGAGATCTGCTTGCCTCTGTCTCCTGGATTAAAGGTGTGTTAGTGTTCCAGGCAGATCTCACAGACCTAGAAGGTCTTTGGATGTGATCTCTTGCCAGAGCAGCCATGTTCTGAATTAAAATTCCTCTGCAACATGCCCTGTGTTCTAGCCTGTTTGAATACAGATCTAACCATGATGGACAGAAAGCCACAAATATCCCTAAATACATAGATATGTTTTTTTGGGAGGGAGATCTCAAAAGGAGAAGAGGAGGAAGGATGAAACAAACTTTCTTTTTAAATCTTGTTTTTATGTTATTAAAGATTATAGACACGGTAAAATGCCTATGGTTTAAAAAACAAATGAGAAAATATGAATGAAAGAAAAACATGGTTTCCTGAAACATTATCAAAAAATAAGTAAATGAAAAGATAGGCATTGTGAGCAATAATTTCTAAACTTGTGATATCATGGATAAGTAAAAAGCCATTTGAAATCATACAGAGATTTATACTTTGTCATTTTGTAAAAAAAAAAAAAAAAAAAAAAATTAAATATTTAAGATGCTTTTTTCTGAAATCCAGATTTTATGGTCACAATGAAGAAAAGATAGAAAGAAAAGGAAGTCTGCTCTTCAGCGAGGTAATTTGAATAGCAATACAAACTGAATGAACCCACCCTTCTCCAGTTATACTTTACTACAGCGCTTACTGATCACTCAGTACTACTGAGCTATGAAACGATGTTATATAGAAGTAGTGACATGAAGCGCCTATCAGCACATGGATAGCATGTGACTGTCATGAGTGTTGCATGATCTGGATAGTGCTGTTGTATTGCATCAACTCCAAGATGACAGATTTGATTTTGCTTCTCCTCTTCCTCCTCTTCTTTATCTTCTTCATCATCATCATAGTAGTCATCCACATCTCTTCTTCCTCTTTCTCCTCCTCCTTATCCCCCTCCTCCTTCTTTTTTCTTTTAGCAACTCTCACTCAAATGCAGTTTGATGGGCAGAACCAATCATTTGTATTATTAAGTATAATGATTGTTTTTCTTAAAATGGATAAAATTTTAGAGCATATGAAATATAGCATAGATTTTATAGCAAGCATACACTCATTTATAACTTTTGAAGGAACAAAAAATCCTCTCAGATGAGTTATGGTCTTAGCAGGACTGCAATTTTCCATTAAAACATTCTTCTTAGACCTATTCTGCAGGGAGTTCTATCAGCATGAAAAAGATAAGGTTTTCTACAGTAAAAATGTTAGGCCCAAAGGAGGGGACCCTAATTTCCAGATGGGGATGAAGAGAACTCAAAAGACAGATCATTGATGCAATAGCAAGAGGTTTAATTGAGCCATCATAGGATGGGGCTGCCCTGCTCCTCCTCCCCCACCCCCACCGACAAAACCAGAGAGAACGGCCAGGAGAGACAGAAATCTGAGGTTTTTAAAGGAAGGAGCAAGGGAATCCTGGAGGTTGCGAGCTTGGTGACACTGGATTGGGTAGTTGACTTTAAAATGATTGGTTCTTTTTAGTCGCCCAGTCCATCTGGTCCCGCCCCAATCTGGGTTGGGGAGCTGTGCCTTCTGGACTGGTTACTAAAGGTTGTTATCTTGTACTGCAGATCCGATCCGGACATTCCTCCACAGCAGGGAGGAGACCTTTCCCATTCCTTTGCAAGGGAGTGGGGTCTTGTCTCAATTCACCTGCTTTCTGGAAAAAGTACTGGGAAATCTTAGTTTAACATGGGGTATAGAATTTATAAAGAAACCTGTAAAGCTAGTCTGTTCCTTTCAAAAATATGAAAAATTTGGAAGCATTTTAGAGGGGTGATACACAGAACATCTTTAACAGACTTCTCTGGATACAGTTGCAGAAGCTTTAAAAACTCCAGGAATAATATGCATATACATGGAGTAAATGATATATAGTGAAACTTTAGCAAGCTCTGGAGAGATGGCTCAGCTGTTAAGAGTGCTTGGTTTCTCGTTCCGAGATAGCTGATGCTCCCTTCTTGTCTCCATGGGTATCCTCACATACATGCACTAATGCAGGCAGGTATGCACACAAACACACACAGACACACACTTAAAAAGAAATTGAATCTTGCAATCAAATTTATTTTTAAAAGTTCAAGAGTCTACTACATAACAAAGTCAATAATAATCATAAGAAAAAAGTATCAGTTATTACTGACAATGACCAGTTATCTGTTTTGAAATGTCAAAAACATATTCATAAAAATTTTATATACATTGTAATTAACCAACACAAATGCAACTATTATACTAAATAATAAAAGTAACTGTATGATCCTAATTAATTATTTTATTAGTGCTTAATTTCAAAACACTAAAAAAATTAGTTTTTCACAAACATACATGATAGAATACATGCACTTGAAAATCACACATTTTCTCATAAATGTGTAATAAAATAGACATGGAAAAAGGCTGTATATAGTCTGGTCAGTGAAGAGATAACACGTGTTGGAACAAAAGTAACTTCAGCATTTCCTTTAACATGGAGTGTGCCGTGAGTGTTCTAGATGTCACTTCAGAGAATATATGTGAATGTATAATGTATAGAGAAAGGGGAGAAAGAAGGCAGATATTCCTAATTTCTAATCAACTATAGTTCTTAATGTATAAGAAAGAGGGCTACCTAATATAAAAGGCTACAACTTCTATGCTAAACAGATGTCTGTTTATTTTATTGCTAAGTCTGAATAACATGAGGAACTTTTTATCAGATACTGTTCGTAAATGAAACAAGAGATTTCAAAGGTTAATACAACTCAGCACACAAATATAACATAGCAAGTTCAAGGCCACTTCGTTTCAAATCGAACAAATAAAAAAATCAAAGGCAAATAAATCTTAAGTCAAGATAACAATTTGATGGTTGAGAATGGATGTTCTGGTGTATACCAATTATCCCAGCCCTTGGGAGGATGAAACAGGCAGATCACAGATGTAAGGGTTTCATAGCAAGTTCCTGTCTCACAAAGTAAAAACTTATGGGAGAATAATCAGTGCTTCTTTGGTGAAGGAAATTGCATCTCTCATTTCCTTGGATGTTAGCTGAAAGTATGCATGGTATGTGGAAGTGGCATACTGAGTAAGATTAACAGAACCACATGATCTGAATCAGATCCTTTATCTACTTCATCCTGTAAGAGGCTATGTGGAGCCTGGCAATAACTTCTACTTCAAAAAGTTAGCATACAACAAGCAGGGCTTTCTTGAAAACTCAGGTATTACTAATTCATAAAGAGGCCATTGAAGGACATTAGCTTTATGCAGAAATGGGATAAAATGCTTTAATCCCGGTTTTCAGTGTGTGTGGCTGCTGAACATTACTGAAACAAAGCACTATGCATTTAAAATTTTAAAGGAACAAAATTGCAGTGTGCAACAACCATGAATCTTAATATTTATCACGTTTATCAGCATTCCTGTGTACAGAGAATAGTTATAGTTCTGTAAATGCATTTAGCCTCTAATTTACAAATGTTAGAGACTCTAAGGATATGCAGATATACTTTAATCTCTGTTGTTAAAAGTGGAACTAAGGCCTTCAGTGCCAACTCTCTTTTTTTCCTTTTTTTTTTTTTTTTTTTTTTATTTTGAGACAGTTTCATTAAGTTTCCTGGGCTGGCATTGAATTCAGGACTCTCCCACCTCAACTTCTTGAATACTAAGGTTATAAGTCTGCAGCATCAAGCCTGGCTTGAATGCAAATACATTCCTAAAAGTATCATTGATTATAAAAATAAAAGAATATTGTTAAAACTATCATTAGTCTACTGCTAGGGTTTCTTTTATATTTTTCAAATTACCTAAATGTAATTTGCTAGCACATAATTAAAACATATAGTAGTAACAATCACTATTTTAAGCTAAATTAAAATAATATTCTGTGAAGATCAAATAAAATATATTGAACAACTTTTATTAAATGTGTAAATCACATTTTATTTGTTACGTTAGAACAAACTCAGCAAATGCCTTCTAATTCCTTCCCATTTATCTTGAATAAAATGGAAGATTAAGTGTGAGGTGTCCGCCACTGAAAATTAAGCCAAGTCCATGAGAAACCAATTGCCCATAAACCATCAAACTTCAGAGAGTGGTTTTAATGCCTGCAAACAGTGCCAAGCATGCCTGACTTACTGTCCCTGGAGTCTCTATTCACATACAATTTTGAAGTTTTATGAACTTGCTAAGAACAAATCAAATGTGGCATTCTCTACTGGGAGTGCTCTGCACATACTTCTTTATTACAACACAGCTAACATACATTTCACATGTTATATTAGTGTGTTTTCTGATTATTGGTATCTTTGCAATCATTACCTATTTTTTACAACATATGTTCTTACCAGTTCAATTATCTCCTGTTTCAGATATGGCAATGAACATGTTGACACATGTTCCTTGAAGCATTTAACTCATCAGACTTATGTGATGGTTAGTATTAATTAACTAGACAGACCTAGAATCACCCAAGAGATAAGTCTGTAGATCTTTACTGATTGTATTAACCGAAGTGGGAAGCCTTACCTACTGTGTGTGGCACTATTTCCTTCCTGGGATCCTGGACTTTACAAATAAAGAAAGGGAGCCAAGAGCAACAGTATTCACTGCTCTTTCTTCCTAATTATGTGATGTGGCCAGCTGCTTCAAGTTCCTGTCGCCTTGATGCTTTCTCACAATGATGTTGTGCCCATGAACTATAAGCCAACCTTTTCTCTCTTAAGTTGCTTTTGTTACAGTATTTCATCATATCAACAGGAAAAGATACTGACTATGCATTTCTAGTTCACATATACTAGACACACTCACATATACATTCATGCACAACCATGAGTTTAACAGCCTGCTTAGCTCTGTTCATCTCCACTTTCTCCACTGCCCACATTGGTTAAATATTCCACTTTTCTTGAGTTTTGTACGTCTACAGATCACCATAACTTAGACCAAACATGTATCCTCACCTCCAGTGTCATTCCTTTGCTTGCTCACTTTTTACAAATGCTACTAGGATCTACTTCGATATTGCATATATATTCATCTCCAATATATACAAAACAAAAAAAATTTAGTTGTTTGCCCAGATAAGATCTCAGGTAGCTTTCTCATATAGATATCAACTTCATTTATGGATGGCGCTCTTTGGGGTGAGGTCATGCTCTTTGGCTTTGCTTTGTTTATCTGTGCTCTCAGGTAGAACACAGACATCTCAGCTACTCTTCACACTTGGTTGAATTGTGACCTGCACTCTTTTCAGACACCAAATAAGCGTTTTCTGGTTCATTGCTTAGCCTCCCAGTGAACTAAATGTTATTTCAAATGGCTACAATAAAAAGGAGGTGGCAGAAAGCATTGGCAAGAGTTTCAAGGGTTGATCTAACTGCTTCCTTATCAAATTGATTTCTGCATCTGCTTTGAACTATCTTTTCTGAATCCTGGCACTGGCCATGCAAAGTGAGAAACAGGTAAATACTGCCTGCAGGAGAGTTAATAGTTATAAATTCAGGGAGTCTGGCACAAAGGTCCAAGGTTTGCGTGTTTTCTTAAACAGTTTCTCATTAAATAAAATTCAAAAAAGAGCAATAGAGTAGATTCTCTTAATAAATAAACTGAAAAACATGAATCAATACTGTTTCATTTATTAAAACTTTATAGTGGACAGAAATAAGGTCCTATTTTTCTATTTTTCAACTTGACACAAGCTGGCATTATCAAGCAAAACAAAACAAAAAACAAACATACAAAAATCTCAATTGAGAAAATATCTTCATCAGATTGCCTACAGCAAAGTTTGTATGACATTTTCTTGATAAATAAATGATATATGGTAACCTAGGTAACAGGGGGTGACAACAGCCCTGGGCAGGGCTGTATATGAAAGCAGGCTGTTATAGACAGCCAATCAATAAGCATGTTCCTCCTTCACTTCTGCTTCAGTTCCTGGCTTCTGGTTCCTGCCTTGAGTTTCTGCCCTAACTTAACTCAGTGATGAAGAGTTTTAAAATGAAATAAGCCCAAGTTGCTTTTGGTCACGGTGTTTTATTAGAGCAGTAGAAACCCAACTAAGTCATATTTTTATATATATATGCAAATGTGTATATTTCTCTCTTTCTACTATAAATATAATTTTCCTTACATAGATTTTTATATACTTTCTCTTACTACATAAACATCTTCCAGATCAAGATTCTTTCAGTTAAGAAATAACCATAGCATTGTAAGATTCATTTTTACCTTCAATTTAAGGATTATTTCTTTCTATCCTCTTGTTTCCTTCTCTCACCAAAGGAAGTTTTACCAAAATTTAAATTAGAATCAACAATAGTTTTTAATAAAAGTTCTTGAACCATAATTGTATTTTCTTAGTCAGTATAGCTATCCATTGGTTAATTTTCAACACATTATTTAAAGATAATAAGAAAATCAAACAATATTGGACAGACCATGGTTAAGAATATACATCTTCCTTGTTGGTTTAAAGTCTACTATATTATCCTGGTATGGCTGTAAGAAATGCAGTAGAGTGGATTGCTTTAACCAACATAAACTGAGTCTTTCACAGTTCTATAGGCTGAAAGTTCAAACAGGTTTACTTTTATTCTGATGTCCCAATGCCTTGTAGATGTCCATTTCAGAATCGTGCCATCCCATGACTTCTTTTTTATGAATATTATTTCCTGAAGTCTCTCTTTATATAAGGGCACCATCCTCTTGGGCTAAGGTTGTACCCTATGGTCTTCTTTTCACCGTAATTAGCCTCCTCATGGAACCTGCCTTTAAATATGATCACTGAGATGTAGTTCTACAGTGCATTTGCTGAGGACACATCCGCTCCCTAGCCATACTTTATGGTGGAATGAATGGCGAGTGACACTCTGATGTCCTGGAAAACCATTACTATGTGCAGAAAAAGATCTGTAAACAGTTCAAGAAAAATCCATAGCCAAACTTTAGACTCAGATATCTCTCTTTCTACACTTAAGTAGAAAGTAAAGTGAAAGCAAAGGAATAAAGAAATTGAATATAGCTAAGGACATGACAGCCTGGCATGGGAGAGCCATGGCAACAAGAGGTGTATTGCCTCAGAAGGGGGGAGGGGAGATGTTCTGCTGGCTTCCTGGTATTTGTTTTCAACCTTTATTATATGCTCTTTGTGTTTCTATGATGCCCAAGACTGACCATTTTGTGTAAAAAAAAAAAAAATGTTTACCAAAATTAAATTAAAATATAGAAGGAATATCACTTTCATCAAATTTCAGAAACTCTAGTTTATGAAAAATAATAAATTAGACTAGATTAAGAAAAATATAAAGATTAGACAATAAACAGAACTATGATTAATATGAATTCACTTCAGCTGATGTTATTAATGGGCATTGTTGACACCAATTAAATTAAGATTTATGTACATAAAAAGCCCATGTTTCATACAAGAAATTGTCTTCCTTTCTAAATAGCACCACCATAAAGTGAAACCTGTCTCTACTCTTAGAGGTATAGTTGTGGGAGATGAAGTTTGTCTACATGAACACATTTGATGCTATCTAAACATGGTTTTCCCTACACACAGCTGTTTTCCAGCTACAGGGCTGAAGTAGAACTGAGCATGTCCATTCATAACAAGAATGCTACAGGTACAGACAGTTCTACTTAGCATCAGCACACATACATACAAAAGAAATCTGTTTTTCTTCACAGCCTTACACATGCCAGTATATATTAAATGTGGGTGTGGGGAATATGCATACTGTGTAAATAGGGAAGAGAACTTGCATTTGAGATATATAAGAATCAACTGCAAAGTTGCTCTAATGGCAGACTTTCTTTTTTTTAACTTTTTTTAAAATTTTTCTTATTAGTTACATTTTGTTAACTCTGTATCCCATTCCCTCATTCCCTCCCAATCCCACCCTCCCTCCCTCAGCTTCTTCCTGCCCCTTTCCAAGTCCACTGATAGGGGAGGAGGTCCTCTCCTTTTATCTGACCCTGTTTTATCAGGTATCTTCAGGACTGGCTGCAAAGTCCTCCTCTGTGGCCTAGCAGGACTGCTCCTCCCTTGGGGGGTTAGGGAGGTCAAAGAGCCTGCCATTGAGTTCCTGTTAGAAATAGTCCTTGTTCCCCTTACTATGTGAAACCAATTGGTTACTGAGTTGCCACAGGCTACATCCGAGCAGAGGTTCTAGGTTATATCTATACATGGTCCTTGGTTGAGTGTCAGTCTCAGAAAAAGCCCCTATGCCCAGCTATATTTGGTCCTTGTGGAGTTCCTATCCTTTCCACATCATACTAACTCCTCTTCTTTCATATGATTCCCTGTACTCTGCCAAAGGTTTGGTTATGAGTCTTAGTATCTGCTTTAAAACACTGCTAGGTAGAATCTTTCACATGCCTTCTGCGGTAGACTCTTGTCATACGTTCAATGCAGATGACAGACTTTCAATAACTTGTATTGATCTTGTACAAGACAGCAAATTCAAGTTACTCCAAATTCCATGTTCCAATGTGATAACATTTTGTGAAGGTTTTATAGCTACAGAATAAAGAACAGTGTAAATAAAGACATTTTCCAAATACAGTAGTGGGAATGTTAGCCAGAAAAGTTGCAGTAAAGCAGAAATGTCTCTGCTCTAGGCTTCAGAAGTTAGCTGACAGCACTCTTGCCTTTGAGATGTCAGTAGCCAAGGGATTTGTTTATACATTGCTCAGGATATGTTAAAGTAGCATATCCAAAGACCAAATAAAACCATCTCTTTATTTTTAAAAACAATATGAATAAATAATAGTTTATTCTTTAAA
This sequence comes from Psammomys obesus, assembly GCF_907164565.1. Classification (NCBI taxonomy): domain Eukaryota; kingdom Metazoa; phylum Chordata; class Mammalia; order Rodentia; family Muridae; genus Psammomys; species Psammomys obesus. Next base: position 7,108,280 of record NW_026596962.1, on the reverse strand, counting down.
ATTGCAAATCCATTCCTTTTGTTGTTGTTGTTGTTGTTGTTGTTGTTGTTGTTGATTATATGCCCCAGAGAATGATGTAATCAGCCAACCTCAAAAATAGTACATTCAAAATACAAACACATTTAACTCTCTAATCACTTATCATGGAGATTTTCAGAGAGAATATTCATTCAGTATGTCAAGAAAATGATGCTGTAAAGAAAAGCAACCCCGCACTGTGGTGGAGGAGGTGTCAGGAAGAGTCTAAAAATGGGTCTCTTGAGTTTGACACCTTTTCTAGAACATGTCACTCTGACAGCCTGCTTCTTAATTTCTTGAATTATTTTGCCATTCTATACACTGGAAAATGCTGTGGGCAGTGTAAATAATTCTCAACCACTGAAATGCAAACGAGTTTATAAGGTGACTTATAACCGATTCTCCGCTGGGTATTTTCCAGCACTCTTCCTCTATTGGCAAGAAGCCACTGGAATTCTCAACGCTCCCCTTAATGAGTCAGATTCAATTCTTAACAAGTACTCTTCTCATGTATTTTTCTTTTTTATGTGTGTTTGTGCATAGCATGTGCTGTGTGTGTGTGTGGTATATACATACGTGAAGGGGTGAGCTCCTGTTTGTGGAGGACAAAGGACTATCCTTTGTCATGTTTTATCACACTTATCCCTTAATGAACCTGGAGTACACTTGCAGATAATCAGACCCCATGATCCTTCTCAAGTGTTCATCTCCAGTAGCACGGGGCTACAGGAACACCCTTGGCCTCCCAGCCTCTTAGGCAGGAGCTGGGCATCATTCTTGTGCAGCATGGTCTTTTACCCACTGAGCTATTTTCCTTTGCCCCACCCATGTTCAAACTCTTCTACTTCTAGATGCCTTCTTATTTTTAATAATTTCATACATTTACACAACGATATGATCATATCTATTCCACTTTCCTTTTCTAAATCTCTCCATATGCCCCAACATACTCTTTTCCATTGCTCTGTCTTTCTCTCCCTGCCTTCTCCCCTTCTTTCTCTCCCTCTCTCTTCCACTGAGTCTAGTTAGCGCTGCTCATATGTCCACTGGAGCACGGGAAACCTATCAGCCACAATTTCAGTTGCACTTTTGACACAGTTATCCTTGAATAGGGAATTATATGGGTATCTTTAACATATTCTGTTTTCTGTCATTCACATTTAATCCTTGGCATTTTAAAGGGTTGTTCTGAGTTTGCTATCTCCAAGGAGGCCTAAGATACATTTTCCTTCTCTTTTAGCTTCAGACAAGCTTGACTGAACCAATGACATTATCGAAATCCATCTCTCTTCCTCGTAGTGCATACTGGCATCACATTACGCGTCAGAACAGCGTTGGAGAAATCTACAGCTTGCAAGGCAAGTAGCTTTACAGTGACAAAGTCACATTGACTGTCATTTACTTTCTTCTGTGGGGCAGCCTTACAAAATGCTATGTGTTTGCATTAATTGCTTTTCTTTTGTTTCCGCTTACCAACTTTCTCAGAGACAGTAGGAACTCTGAAATTCACCATTACTTTTTTTAAAGCTATCATTTTATATATGCATGCTATAAAATGATTCCTAAAAGTACTGTGATGTATAAGGACCAAATTTGGCAGAAGACGTTTAGAAGAGTAAAACATTATACAAGCACGTTGTGCAAAGCTGAAAGTCAAATGCTGAAGTCTCTGTAATGCCGTTTTACAAAGGACTTCTTTTTCAACATCTTTTATTCTTCCTAGGAGTCAGCTCAGGAGCTGGTTTCAGGCTAAGGACTAAAATGCTTCACAAACTTACCCAGAGAAGCTGCCAGGTGTAGCCAGTCTTATCAGAGAGGCCCACTGAGGAGGGGCAGTGTAGAAGAGATAGAGTGTATACACATTGCCTCTGGTTTTCCCAGGGACCAGCTAACCAACCTGGGAATGGTTTGTGGGATGAGGTGACAAAGCAGTGTCAGACAACTGATGAGTAATTACAGAACCCCTGCCATCAACCTTTTTATGCTTTTTTTTTTTGTTTGTTTTGTTTTGTTTTAAATGATACTTTTATCCTTCAAATAGAATATACTCCCTGGAGGAAGTAAGAAACACAAGAATAATACTGAAATACACAGCTGAAACACACACTCAAACAGCAAGAATTTATCCAACAGCTTAGGCTTGAAAACAGCAGGCATCCAGTGAACACTTAGTGGATGCATAACTACTAACTACTGATTAAGCCTCAGTCTTCAGTTTGGTGTTTTTGCTTCATTTTCTTTCGTTGTTTCTTTCCATACTTTAGCTTTTGTACTTAATAACATTAATTGCTTTGCTACACAAAAATTAAATTACAAGCAAAATGAAATAATATGACTTTTTATAGCTTTATTTGCTTGCTTTCAGCAATATAAGTGGAATTTGAACACCAAGAAATGATTAAGTATATGTTCTTCAAGAAAAAGAAGTTGGAAGTGTTTTAGTCATTTGTAGAAAGCAATTGCATTTTATACTTTAAATAGCTATTTAAATTTATGGCTGACTTGATATTTGTACTTAAGACAGTGTCTTTTAGTATTACTTATTTGGAAAACAAAATATTTAAGAGTATAAAGACTGATAATAAAGAAAAGCAAATGAAACTTTCTTGGGAAGATAAACAATCAGAGAAAGGAAACACTAATATAGCTTAGTACTCAAAATATTGTCTAGAATGTTTCTTTCTGATTTAGAATTTCCATGTAAATACAACCTCTGATTAGGCCATGGCAGACCTTTCTGATCTTGGTACCATAAAACAAGGAAAGAAAGAAACAGATGGAAGGGGAGGAGGTCCTCCCCTATCAGTGGAATTGGAGAGGGACAGGGAGGAGGTGTGGTAGGGAGGGTGGGATTGGGAGGGAATGAGGGAAGGGTCTACAGCTGGGATACAAAGTGAAGAAACTATAATTAACATAAAAAATAAAATTAAAATTAAAAAATAAAATAAAAAAGAATAATGGACAGAAGTTTTAATGACCATATAACTGAATCTTTTCTCCAATGGAAGAGTTAATATTTAGACTGTAAAACAGCGTAAGAAATAATTTTACATCAATAAATGTAGCTAGAGTGAATTGAACTATCTCGTTAAACATAAACAGACAATCTTTGAAGGACAGTGTTAATCTGCTTTCTAAAATGCCCTATAATTACAATGGGCAATCTATACATGTGGGCTTGATACCATGGCATTCCCTGATTATTTGGTTGGTTATTGTTTTGTACTATATACGTATATAAATTCTAATTCATTAACTATGGATTGACTGTTGCACTGCATTTATTAGACTAATACACACTAATCATTCGGTATAGCCTTATTTTACCATTATACCATACATTAGAGTGCTTATAATTATCTAGGTATTTGGGCAGGGATAAAATAGGTATTTAGATACAAAGATGGGAACAATAGGTAGATAGATGTTAGGTAACAGTTATAGATATGAACTTGTTAGGGACACTTGACAGAAATGACTTATTGTATGGTAGCAGTCCACATAAGCAGGGGACAGGATCCTCAGAAGTTTTCCTCACTGGGACTAAATTCAAGTAGTATCATTGTTGACTAAAATTACTAAAACAAGGGCAAAATATAAACAGAAGCAGGGAACTTCAGTACCCTTTTGTGAACCTCTAATTTTAACAAAATTGCATGTATAAGTCTGATTACCTCATATCCCTTAGCTGTGACCCTGACATGGCAATATTTGTTTTTCACAAAGAGGAGAATATGCTTGTGTACTATCATTGTGTACTTTGCAGAATTAAAACAAAATTCTAGTGTTCTAAATGTTATTGGTCAAAAATATCACTAAATTTTCATTCATACAATTCCCATATCACACTGTTCTCTGGTAAAATGTTTTGTTACTCTTTTTGCATAACAAGACTATGCATTAACTAAAGTAATTACTGTATATCAAATAGTATAATCTATTCAATGTAAATTATATCTCATTGACTATGAACAAGAAAAAGCATAAGCCAGGAGGAGTTCTTCTAATTTACAGTTCAAGGAAATGCACCATCATGTGACAGTTGAAGCACAAGGCATCTGGTCACATGGGACTTCAGTTGCAATACAGAGCAAGAGGAAGACCCCTCTCTACCAGCTTCCCCATTTATTCAGCCAGGGACCACAGCACATTAGATAGTTCACATACATCCAAGACAGGTCTTCTCTGTTATTATCCCTTTCTAGAAACATTGCCATGGCCTAATCAGAGGTTGTATTTACATGGAAATTCTAAATACAGTAAAGGTACTAATGAAGATTAGCTATTATGTCAAGTAAATCATAGATTTAAGAATGAAAGTTGGTTTTCAAATTTTCCAAATTTTATTTTTATTAATTACAGTTTATTTACTTTGTAAAACAGCTGTAGCTCCCTCCCCTAATGCCTCCCAATCCTACCCTCCCTCCCTCTTTTTCTCCTATGCCACAACTGTATTTTTATATCTGGGCTATGAAGCTATGGATCAATGTGAATTAAATTCAGTGAGCTTTCATTCAAAAGGAAAAGTAGAAATTTTTTGTGTGTTCCATGTTTAATAGATTGGATTCATTAATAAGCAGCACATGTACTAGAGACAAAAAAAATTGTAGCCTAAAAACAAACTAATCTATACTAAAGTTATGCAAACTTCGATTGCCTGTCAGCATCTATGCTTTAGACTTAACTAAGTTTTGCTCTGCTCATGTATTTGTCTATTGCCAGACCCCTTTAAAGACAAATATATCAATAGTGAGATGCAGCATTTGACTCTGTGATTGAAGAATCAGTGTCACAGAATAAGCTGGTCTTTCCACGCTGCTCCCAGAGAGTGCTCTGACAGAATGAGATATTATGTGCGGATCAAATGAATGAGAAAAGAAATCATTAGCTTCTAACAAGTCCTCATGGTCCTGAGTAATAACTACTATTTACCACCTCCACCCCAGTGGCTCACGATAGGTCAATTTTGCCTCATTATTCTTTTCAGAAGGGAAGACTTCTCTTTATGGTGAGAGATAAGGATGCTTAACTTGTACTACCTGGTGATTTGTTACCTATATTTAACTAACTTCCAAATGCTTATGATATCACATACAAAAAATGTTTTCTCTAAAATCAAGAAAGCTTAAATTGTAAATAAAATACCATTTTGAACTTTTGACAATGAAATTATTTTTAAAAATTACTATCCTCATAAACTGTAAGCTTTCTTTTAAGATATTGTGATATATATATAGGGAAGGAAGAAAGGAAGAGGAAAGAAAATTAGGGAAGATTAGAAGTAAAATAGCAGCCTGCTACTGGTGACTTGATAACAGCTCAGAGAAACATGAGCCCCTGCAGGAGGCAATACTTTCTCTACTAAAATAATGATAGAGAGAAGAAGAAGAAGAGTGGCTAGGGGAAGGCTGAGGGGGGGCAACATTACTGAGCACAGACATTTTCTATTGCTTGTTATTAATTTAGTAAGCACAAACTGTACTGAAATGCAGTAAATCTGTCCTTTTAATCTGTCAGCTCAATGTCTTGGCTCTTCACCTGCTGCTTTCCCACTGAGATTAGTGCTTCTTCAATAAACTGTAATGAAAGGGGAGCTGAAATCCTCTCAGAGAAAGTGCTTATGGGGGGGGTACCATTCTTAAGTTTTTGATACAAAATTAAATGGGATAGATACACTTTGCACTGTTTCTGAAAAAAATCAACAAAGATGATTGAGGCTCCATCTTCTGTAAAGCTGAGAACTATAGAAGTTCTGTTTTCATTAACACCAATTAATATCCAAATGCCAGCTCTGAAGTGTGTGCCCTCTTTTGCCCTCTGTGTGTCCACAATTAAGCTGCAGACCACCAGTGTCAGCACCAAAGCTTACCTAATTACACCAAAGGCATTTAATGCTCAGGGAAAGGGCATCTGTGGCTCCAATTTCTCAGAAGGACAGGGCAGAACCAGACAATTAGAATTAAAGATAACCTTCAGAAAATGCTAAAGAGAATTCCAGCACAAACAAGTTAGGCAAATCCAAGGCTTTATTTATTCTTTAGTTAGCTGTGACCCTCTGTCCTTCTTTACTGCCCATTCAGTCCTTCTTTACTGCCCATACTTTTTTTAAATTTTTATCTTTTTAATATTAATCACAGGTTAATTTACTTTGTATCCAAGCCATAGCTCCCTTCCCTCATTCCCTCCCATTCCGACCCTCCCTCATCTCCTCCCTGTCCCTTTCCAAGTCCACTGCTAGCGGAGGTCCTCCTCCCCTTCCATCTGACCCTACCTTATCAGGACTGCCTGCAATGTCCTCCTCTGTGGCCTAGCAAGGCTGTTCCTCCCTCGGGGGTGGGGAAAGAGGTAAAGGAGCCGGTCATTGAGTTCATGTCAGATATTTTCTCTGTTTAAAATTTCACCTTGATAGGTGTAAGGTGAAATCTCAGGGTTGCTTTAATTTGCATCTCCCTGATGACTAAGGGCATTGAGCAGTTCTTTAAGTGTTTCTCTGATATTCTATACTTCTCTACAGAGAATTCTCTGTTTAGCTCTGTACCCCATTTTTTAATTGGATTACTTGATTTGTTGTTTTTTAACTTCTTTAGTTCTTTATATATCTTCTGGATATTGGCCCTCTGTCAGATATAGGATTGGTGAAGATCCTTTCCCAGTCTGGAGGCTGTCATTTTGTTCTGACGACAATGTCCTTTGCTTTACAGAAACTGTTCAGTTTCATGAGGTCCCATTTATTGATTGTTGATTTTAGAGCCTGTGCTCTTTGTATTCTATTCAGGAAGTTGTCTCCTGTGTCAATGAGTTCTAAGCTCTTCTCCACTTTTTCTTCTAACCGATTTAGTGTGTCTGGTTTTATGTTGAAGTCTTTGACCGACTTGGACTTTAGTTTTGTGCAAGGTGATAATTATGGATCTATTTTCATTTTTCTGCATGTAGACATCCAGTAGGACCAGCACCATTTGTGGAAGATGCTGTCTTTTTTCCACTGAATGGTTTTGGCATCTTTGTCAAAAATCAAGTATCCATAGGTGTGTGGGTTTATTTCTGTGTCCTCCACTCGGTTTTATTGAACCACCATTCTGTTTTATGCCAATACCATGCAGTTTTTATTACTGTTGCTCTGTAGTACAGCCTGAGATCGGGGATGAAGATACCTCCAGACAATCTGCTATTGTACAGGATTATTTTGGAAATTCTTGTTTTTTTTTTTTTATTTTCCATATGAAGTTGAGAATTTTTCTTTCAACTTCTGTAAAGAATTGTGTTGGTATTTTGATGGGAATTGCATTGAATCTGTAGATTGCTTTTGGCAGGATGGCCATTTTCACTATATTAATCCTACCAATTCATGAGCATGGGAGATCTTTCCATCTTCTGAGATCTTCTTCAATTTCTTTCTTCAAAGACTTGAACTTTTTTTTCAAAAAGCTCTTTCACTTGCTTGGTCACCCCAAGGTACTTTATGTTAATAGTGGCTATTGTGAAGGGTGTTTCTTCCCTGATTTCTTTCTCGGCCCCTTTGTCTTTGATATCCAGGAAGCTAAGATAAAAAAAAACTCTAGTGACAAAACATTCTGGAGAGGTTGTGGAGAAAGGGGAACCCTCCTCCATTGCTGGTGGGAATGTAAACTTGTACATCCACTTTGAAAATCAATTTGGCGCTTTCTCAGACAATTAGGAATAGCACTTCCTCAAGATCCAGCTATACCACTCCTAGGCATATATCCAAAAGATGTTCAAGTATACAACAAGGACTTTTGTTTAACCATGTTCATAGCAGCTTTATTCTTAATAGCCAGAACCTGGAAACAACCCAGAGGTTCATCAATGGAGAAATGGATATAGAAATTGAGGTACTTTTACGCAATGGAATACTACTCATCAATCAAAAAGGAGGAAGTCATGAAATTTGCAGGCAAATGGTGGGATCTAGAAAAGATCATCCTGAGTGAGGTATCCCAGAAGCAGAAAGACACACATGGTATACACTCACTTGTATAGAGCTATAAGATAGGATAAACATACTAAAATCTGTACACCTAAAGAAGATAAACAAGAAGGAGGACCTGGGATAAGAGGATCAATCCTCACTTAGAAAGACAAAGAGAAAGAACATTGGAAGAAGGAGAAAACAGGAAACAGGACAGGAGCCTACCACAGAGGGCCTCTGAAAGACTCTACCTAGTAGTGTTTCTAAGCAGATGCTGAGACTCATGGCCAAACTTTGGGCAGAGTGCAGGGAATCATATGAAAGAAGTAGTTAGTAAGTGTGGAGACGACAGGAGCTCCACAAGGAGAGCAACAGAACCAAAACATCTGGGCTCAGAAGTATTTTTTTTTTGAGACTGATACTCCAACCAAGGTACATTCATGGATGTAATCTAGAACCCTGCTCAAATGTAGCCCATGGCAGCTCAGGATCCAAGTATGTTCCCTAGTAAGGGGAAGAGGGACTGTCTCTGACATGAACTCAGTGGCTGGCTCTTTGACCACTCTCCTGAGGGAGAAGCAGCCTTGGCAGGCTACAGAGGAGAACAATGCAGCCAGTCCTGATGAGACTGGATAGGCTAGGGTCAGATGGAAGAGGAGGTGGACCTCCCCTATCAGTGGACTTGGAGAGGAGCATGGGAGGAGATAAGGGAGGAAAGGTGGGACTGGGAGGAGATGAAGGAGGGGGCTACACCTGGGATGCAAAGCAAATAAAATGTAATTAATGTAAAAAAATAAAAATTTAATTAAAAAAGAAAAAAGGAAACAAATGGCCATGAATTTGAAAGCAAGGAGTAGTTAATGGGAGCTCAATAAAAATGAGAAATAAAATAAAATAAAATTTCACCATGACATGTTTTCTAGATCATAAATTAAAAGCCTTTTAAACTTAAAGGGTAGTACAGAAAATTGCGGCAATGAAAGAGTAGTATACATTCCTTCATTTCTATATTCAGACTGTATGTTTTTGGAAGGCAGGACAGTTAGAAGTAGCCAAATACATTAAAGTTCCCCACGGGCACCAGCATGCTCCTGGCAATTCAGTAACAACTCACAGAAATATGACTCTTTCTGGAACCAACACTTTCTGTCTATTAAACCATATTTATGAAAATTTACTGCATATCCTTACCTTAAGAGAAGTTAATCAAAACAAAAAGTGCCTCTTGGGATGTCACTGTTTTGAGATAAATTTTAAAAAGTTGTATCCCAAAGTTGACATCATAAGAAAGCAAAGAAAATTCCCACTGTAAAATATTTGTTATTTTCTGCAGTTACAGTTAATCAGCCTCTCTTCCCTGATCTCTGAGGCACTAGTAGATAATGTTAAATCAATGTATTTGCTTAACTCCTGCTTCATCCCTTGGGCTATCCTCTACTGCACTGTAGATGCTTTTCTTTTTATACTACTGTGGGAAATTCAGTGAAAGGGAACAAACCACTCCTGAATTTTGAAGTTAAATAACCTGACTTGAATGGTAACTTTACTAACGTTAACATGTGTGACTTCGGGTAATAAACTTTCTAAGCTGCATTTCATTTGTCCTAAAATAACCATGCTAGAACCTACCACATTGAGTAAATAGGGTTATTTATGGCAAGGTGTTCAATAAATATTAGTAATTGCCAGTGTATTAAAGTAAGTTAAATTAACACTATGAAGTTTATCTCTTTCTGGCAACAGTGCTAGGCTACCTGATAAAATTTATTGTAGTATTTTCTTCCAAGTAGAATTACAGTTGCCATTAGGCATAAAGAACTTTTCTTCCTCCTAAAGACTTCATAAAAATATCACATTGTGAAAAAATTCTAGGTTTTAAAATTCTACAAACACTGTTTCAAATACTCACATAACCAAAGATTTTATAATCAAAAAATAAAATTAAATTCGGGTTTTAATTTTCTTGGAATTATTTTTTTCTTCTCACCATGAAACATAAGACTCAACATCCTTAAGTTTCCAGCCTTGGATCATTCAGTGCAGATTGTCTAAAGAATCATAGGTTCTAGGAGCCAGTGAACACGGGAGCTGGGTCACACTGAGCAGAGGCTCTCTGCATTCCACATCATCCTACCAGTCAGTCTTCAGCTCATAATCTCTGAATGCTGCTGATCACCTTCTTCTAGATGCTGAGGGACCTTCCTGAGAACACCCTTCCCATGGCTAGCTCTCACTTGGCTGGATCTGGCACTGCTGACCCTATGCTCAGGATCATCACCTTACTGACCAGACTAGAGCTGAGCCTCAGGGCTGAGATGGCAGAGTTCTGCTGGAATAGAACAAGACATATGCTTGAAGATATGACACAAAGCAAGTCAGATACTGAGTCACTTTTCAGCACACATGACACAGTAATTACTAAAAATATAAAAGGTTAAGGTTTTCTAGGTGTTCTATTTGGTATAATATATTGTTAGTATAATTCAACAATAATTTGATAAAGTATTTTATTATTTTAATTCAAAGGGAAAATTCCACCAGGAAGACATCACAATCCTGAACATCTATGCCCCAAATACAAGAACACCCACATTTGTAAAAGAAACATTGATAAAATTTAAACCACATATAGATCCCCACACATTAATAGTGGGAGACTTCAACACCCCACTCTCAACAAAGGACAGGTCAACAAAACAGAAATTAAACAAAGAAACAATATCTCTGACAGAGGTCATGAATCAAATGGACCTCACAGACATTTACAGAAATTTACACTCAAACACAAATGAATTTACCTTCTTCTTAGCACCTCATGGAACCTTCTCCAAAATAGACCATATAGTTGATCACAAAGCAAGCCTCAACAGATACAAGAAGATTGAAATAATCCCTTGTATCCTATCTGATCACCATGGAATAAAGCTGGACCTCAAAAACAACAGAAATAGCAAAAAGCCTACACACACATGGAAACTGAACAACTTGTTACTAAATGACAGCTGGGTCAGGGAAGAAATAAAGAAAGAAATTAAAGCCTTTCTAGAACTCAATGAAAATGAAGACACAACATACCCAAACTTGTGGGACACAATGAAAGCAGTACTAAGAGGAAAGTTCATAGCACTAGGTGCCTTCAAGAAGAAATTCGAGACAGCTCATTCAAGCAACTTAATGGCCCACTTAAAAACCCTAGAAAAAGAAGAAGCAGACACACCAAAAAGGAGTAGACGGCTGGAAATAATCAAACTCAGGGCTGAAATCAATCAATTAGAAACAAATAAAACAATTCAAAGAATCAATGAAACCAAGAGCTGGTTCTTTGAGAAAATCAACAAGATCGACAAACCCTTAGCCAAGCTAACTAAAAGGCAGAGAGACACCACCCAAATCAACAAAATCAGAAATGAAAAGGGGACATAACTACAGACACTGAGGAAATCCAAACAATCATTAGGACTTACTTCAGAAGTCTATACGCCACAAAATTTGAAAATCTAAATGAAATGGACAATTTTCTTGATTGATTTGACTTACCAAAGCTGAGTCAGGACCAGGTAAATCAATTAAATAGTCCTATATCCCGCAAAGAAATAGAAGTGGTCATCAAAAGTCTCCCATCCAAAAAAAGCCCAGGACCAGATGGCTTCAGCGCAGAATTCTACCAGACCTTCAAAGAAGAGGTAACTCCAATTCTCTTCAAACTCTCCCACAAAAGAGAAACAGAAGGAACATTACCAAACTCATTCAATGAAGCCACAGTCACCTTGGTACCTAAACCTCACAAAGACTCAACAAAGAAAGAGAATTTCAGGCCAATCTCCCTTATGAACATTGATGCAAAAATACTTAACAAAATACTTGCAAACCGAATACAAGAACACACCAAAGATATTATCCACTATGACCAAGTAGGCTTCATCCCAGGTATGCAGGGGTGGTTCAATATATGGAAATCCATCAATGTGATCCACCATATTAACAAACTGAAAGAAAAAAACCACATGATAATCTCCCTAGATGCTGAAAAAGCATTTGACAAAATCCAACATCCATTCATGTTTAAAGTACTGGAGAGATCAGGGATACAAGGCACATATCTAAACATAGTAAAGGCGATATACAGCAAGCCTATAGCCAACATCAAACTGAATGGAGAGAAACTTAAAGCAATCCCACTGAAATGAGGGACAAGACAAGGCTGCCCACTTTCTCCATATCTCTTCAACATAGTGTTGGAAGTCCTTGCTAGAGCAATAAGACAGTTGAAGGAGATCAAGAGGATACAGATGGGAAAGGAAGAAGTCAAATTATCACTATTTGCAGATGATATGATAGTATACATGAGTGACCCCAAAACTCTACCAGGGAACTCCTATAGCTGATAAACACCTTCAGCAAAGTGGCCGGATACAAAATTAACTCAAAAAAAATCAGTAGCACTCCTGTATACAAAAGACAAAAGGGCTGAGAAAGAAATTAGGAAAACAACAACCTTCACAATAGCCACAAATGACACAAAGTACCTTGGTGTAACCCTAACCAAGGAAGTCAAAGACTTGTATGAAAAAAAATTTCAAGTCTCTGAAGAAAGAATTAGAAGAAGATATGAGAAGATGGAAAGATCTCCCATGCTCATGGCTTGGCAGGATTAACATAGTAAAAATGGCCATCTTACCAAAAGCAATCTACAGATTTAATGCAATTCCCATCAAATTGCCAACACAATTCTTTACAGACCTGGAAAGAAAAATTCTCAACTTCGTATGGAATAACAAGAAACCCAGAATTGCTAAAACAATCCTCTACAATAAAAGATCTTCTGGAGGTATCTCTATCCCTGATCTCAAGCTGTACTGTAGAGCAACAGTTACAAAAACTGCATGGTACTGGCATAGAAACAGAATGTTGGATCAATGGAACCAAACAGAAGACCCAGAAATAACCCACACACTTATGGACACCTGATTTTTGACAAAGATGCCAAAACCATACAATGGAAAAAAGATAGCATCTTCAACAAATGGTGCTGGTCCAACTGGATGTCTACATGTAGAAAAATGAAAATAGATTCATACTTATCACCCTGCACAAAACTGAAGTCCAAGTAGATCAAAGACCTCAACATAAAACCAGACACACTAAATCGGCTAGAAAAAAATGTGGGAAATACACTAGAACTCATTGGTACAGGAGAAAACTTCCTGAACAGAACACCAACAGCACAGGCTCTAAGAGCAACAATCAATAAATGGGACCTCATGAAACTGAAAAGCTTCTGTAAAGCAAAGGACACCATCATCAAAACAAAGCGACTGCCTATAGATTGGGAAAGAATCATCACCAACCCTTTATCTGACAGAGGACTCATATCCAGTATATATAAAGAACTAAAGAAACTGAAAATCAGCAAACCAAGTAATCCACTTAAAAAAATGGGGAACAGAGCTAAACAGAGATTTCTCTGTAGAGGAATATCGAATGGCAGAGAAGCACTTAAAGAAATGCTCAACCTCATTAGCCATTAGGGAAATGCAAATCAAAACAACCCTGAGATTTCACCTCACACCCATGAGAATGGCCAAGATGAAAAACTCAAGTGACAACACATGCTGGAGAGGTTGTGGAGAAAGGGGAACCCTTCTCCACTGCTGGTCGGAATGTAAACTTGTATAATGAGTAACAGAACTTAAAGACTGAATATATACACATACATACATATATATCATATATACACACCTATATCTACATCTACATCTACAGCGACACATTTGCACATCCATTCATATACATAAAGGGGTTTATTAGAATGACTTACAGGCCTGTGCTCCAGCTAATCCAACAATGGCTGCCTGTACAGAAGATTCAAAAATCCAGTAATTGCTCAGTTCCCAAGGCTGGATGTCTTAGCTGTTCTTAAGTATACGCAAGAATGCTAAAGCAGTAGGCTCTAATGCCAGTGAAAAAATGGACTTGCTAGTGAGGGTAAAGAGAAAGCAGGAAAAGAGAGAGCTTCTGTCTTACCATGTTTTTATATAGGCTTTCAGGGAAAGAAATAATTCAGACTAGAGACAGATCTTCCCACTTCAAAGGGTGTAAATTACAGGTATCTTCCTACCTCAAAAATGCCATTTAGAATGATTTAATTAAGCAAAGAACAAGAACAAAACTCTCACAGGTATGTCCAGTCATTTTTGGGTTTTAGTTAATTTAGTTAAACTTGATGTCATCAAGTTGACAACCAAGAATAGCTATCACAATTAATGAAAAACAAACAAACAAACAAACCTTTAAACTTGTCAAAAGTATTGATAGTACAGTTTATCATGGTTCTTAAATCTACAACAAATTGACTGGTTTTGTGAAGAAGCAAATAGGATGAAAATGCTACAAATTAAAAAAGAACAAGTTTCTAAAAAATAACTACATAACAAAATAAAATATTATAAGATAAAACAAAAGCCATCATATTGAAGTTGGACAACGCAAACAAACAGATGGAAAAGAGCCTCAAGAGAAGGCACGGGAATCAGAGACAATTCATTCACACATTCACGAGTCCCAAAAAACACAGAAAGGAAAGCTGTAGTATATATGCAAAGAACCTATTAAGACCTGTGTAGGCCCTGTGCTTACTGCTTCAGTCTTTGTGAATTCTTATAAGCTTTGCTCAGTTGACTTAGAAAGCCTTGTTGGAAAAACTGTTAAAAATAATAAATAAATATGCATACTACAAATTATAATATAATCAGTTTTTTACTTGAACACATCTCTGCATTAATGAGAAGAGACTATAATATGCATTATAGTTATTTTTAAGGTTGCATTAAACGAACTGAAGCATATAAAAGCAAGAATCACAATGTATTATTCACATCTTAACTGACTGCTGAAAGTCAAACCCATCCTTCTGAAAACCATGAGATATGGTAATCTTTCACATTCAGTATGGTCTGAGAATGGAGAGACAACAGACTGACTTCTACCATAGATGTACATAGTCTGCATTGGAATTGAGAAAAATCAAACATGTTTGAAAATGCTTTACAAAAAGAAGAGTGTATATTCTTTGCAAAACTCTACTCTGAACAAGAGATCATACTAGGTAATAATGTACACATAATCCTGAATAAGTTATGGCAGCAGGTTCCATGTATGGCGAAAGGTGTTGTCAACTTTGTTCTTGTTTATTGATCACTTTATACTGTCATGATATTTCGCCTTCCTACCAATTCTAAGACAATGGTACGATTAGTGGCTCCATTTTATAAGTAAGAAAACTGAAACACATAAATGAAAAAGAACTTCAAGACAAAGATTTGTACTGTCAAACAAGTTTGGTCTTAGTTTTCTAACTTCTTTGTGTCTCTGTGACTAACCCCAGAGTTAACAGAATAAAAGACAGGACAGAATAAAACATTTATAGTCTCCATCATTCTGCATGATTACATTCTCCCTGAACCGTAATCAAGGTTTACAAGAATTATTTTTTTCTGCAGAACGGGCAATGGCTATTCTCAATTGGGTTTTAAATGAGACGGTCCAGATGGAAGCCATCTAAGCAATTTGTGGAAAATCCTTAGTGTTTTAAGATAAGTTCTATATGGTTTGGGACTCTCTCTTTTTGTGAAATGGTTTAAAGCACATTGTATATGTAAAGTAGTTGATGTGACCCTTGAGGGTTACCATTAGTTTTCATTACTGCTTTTTAAGCTTGGCAACAAGTTCAAATGTGTTCCTCCCTCTCTCCAACTTCTTTTGAAGTGTCCTATTTTGTAGATTTCAAAATTGCTCTCATCTCTTTTCCTTTATATTCAATACACTTTTCACCCTGCCTTATATTTTTTCTGTGATTTAAGCATTAATGTGACAGTGTAGCCCCACTGTATTCACTGTTGCCTCTCTAAGTGGCTTTCCTAGCAAAGCTGCAAATGCCCTCCAGGTTTAGTGCCATTAAGTAAAATTTTTGTACCTCCTGCTGAAAAGTGGTCATTCTAATATATGATCTTGAAAAATCTGACAAAATACCAAAGAATCAATATATAAAATTTAACTGAATATACTCCCACATCCACAGGCAGAAAAGGTTATGATTAAATTTAATTTCTGGAGCATTAAGGACTGAATAACTACTGTATTACTGTATTATTTGAATTTTCATTGGTAAAAGCCATGTTTGGACTAGCAGGACCACAGCCTGTAAGCCACTCAGTGTGTGTGTGTGTGTGTGTGTGTGTGTGTGTGTGTGTGTGTGTGTAATATGTATATTCTATATAATAATACATATGTAGGATATGCATATTATATATTTGTTTGTTTGTTTGTTTGTTTTTTCTACCAGTTGTTTCTCTACAGAATCCTAATACCATGATCCAGTTTTTCAGCATCTTCTTTTTCTATTGACTTTTTTCACTACCCATGATAATCCTTCTCACAACCCTTATATCTTTTTGCCTTGAGACCATGTCCATTCTCCTTATAACCAAACTATTATTATTACAGCACTCTAAAGGATGTGCAAAGAATTAGATGATTAATCATATTTTAGAAAGCTCAAGTCAAAACAAAATTAGAGAATACTTTATTTAAAGCATCCATGGAACATTAATTAAACTGAATATATATGACATCTATAAGATAATCAATCATGTGTTTGTGTTTTCTGACCACAATGTGGTAAATAGGAACATGGTAATTGAAGCTAAAGGTTTAAACTTTTAAAAATTGTAAATGTATTTCCATGATCTTTAATTAAAGATGTAATGGTGAACTCACAAATACTGAACTACAGGATAAAGAGACCATGGCACAAAACCTATGGAATATGGTCAAACTAGTAGTAGAAGGAAGTTTTCTAGCATGTGTTTACAAGAATATAAGGATGAGAAACTAATTACCTGAGCATCAAACTCAATTTAAATGAGGATAGTAGAAAAAGAAAAAAAATATATTGTCAGTCTTCCATATCACAGTATTACTGTATTTATTCCAAGAAGGTTAGTCTAATGATAATGTAATAATATCTCAGTAAACTATTTCTTATTAAGGACTTGAAGCTAAATACTACCAAATGATATCAATAAATGTTTTATACAATATAATACTCTCTCGTTTTAAAGTTTTCATAGGACTGGAAAGATGATTCAGCAGTTGAGAGCACTAGTTCTAGATTCATGCAGCCCAAGCATTCATAGATATTATTTAAAAAGCATACTAGTGCTCATAGATGACCTCTCACCCCTGAAATATAGCATTCATGAGGAAGATGTGCTAAACACAACTGCCTAAGATATGTAAACATGTAAGCCATTCCTTCTATAATACAATAGAACCGAGGATTGAAAAATAAGACTTCCAGAAAGGAAAAATATAATGTGGCATGAATTTTGGCAACAAAAAATTCAAAGTGGTCCATAATTTATAACATCTCCCACAAAGAAAACTCTTTGATATTTCAAGTGGAAGAAGAAAGGAGACTGTGTAACACATGAGCACACTGCGGTCAAACGTTTTTTCCAGAGTATCAGTCTTGATGAGACTAGTCGATCACACAATTTCATGTTGGTTTGTTCCAATTTTATGAAATTCTATAAAGGGAACATTACTCTTACATAGCTGCCTGGTATCAATGTTGAAGGAGGGGGCTAGCCAGAAAAAAATTATCAAACTAAGCACTCTGAAGATAAGACCTCTGTAAAATCTGCATAAGGTGAACATCAGTTCCCTTCACTCTACTTATACTGTCTTGGATTCTTTGGAAGAGGAGATGAAAATAAAATTAATATCACTAAACCATCAACATTACAGTATTTCTTGTTAATTTCTTTTCCATACATAATTTTTTAACATTTATTTTTACTAATATAGCACATAGGGCAACTAACAGATACTTCCGTTTAATAAATTAATTTTTTAAATTTCATATTTGCAGAAGTATAATTTTGAGTGAGTTATATGAACTTGATGTATGATGTTCTTGCTCAATGTCATTATCTATAGTATAGTCATCTGTAAAGTACTTAGCGTAGTAGTACTTTTCACCTGTATTGATTATAGCAACATTTTTGACATCACCAAACTCTTGTGCATCCATACTAACTGGCAACCCTTTCTAGTTCTCTTAACCCAACATGTGACTCAGGCTATTAAACAAACATTAAATGCCAGAGGTTTAGGCTAGGCTCTGAGGAGTAAAGATGAGAATGATGTATTGCATGCCCAAGAATTGTTAGCAGCTGTGTCTATCTACCCCTCCTGTATCGATGACCAATATCTCTCACTTCAAGCTCCACTGTTGTGGTGTATCCTAATCCCAGCCTCTCAGTCTTCGTTTTTTTTTACTATCATAGTTCACTGTATCATTATGCAGATGACAACTTATCCTCTTCTCTGGGTTCAAAACATAAGGACCAGTTACAATCTCCATTACTCCTGAGAAAAGAAACTCTAGTCAGAGACCCTTAGCAACTACAACAAGCAAAAGCTTTTGACACCCTTACCATAATCTGAAATGTGCCAAAATGAAGCAATGAAGCTCAAAGAAGGCAAGAATTTAGTTTATTATAAAAATTAGATCATTGAGACTGCTGAGTCAGGCCTTGTCACAGATGCTTTAATTCTAACTACTGGGAAGCTGAGGCAGGTGGATATAAGCAGGTGGATCACTAGTTCAAGGCTACCCTGTACTACACAGAGTTCAATGTATACAACCTGAGAAACTTATTAAAATCTTAGTACATAATTTAACACACCAGTATAGGAATAAACACCAGAAGAAGAACTTTCACCTGCCTTAGGTTCAATCCTTAGTACCATAAGCACAAGAAAGCTCTCCTAGTAAGATTTATGCTCTGTCTTAGTGATGGAGATTTTACCCCAAACAAACATGTCTATCTTGACCATTGAATACAGGTTCCTTGAAATGTGTCTTAAGACTTTTATCAAAAATATTATAAGTCTCATGGGAGATGAAGGAAGATGGGCCAAGGAGTCTCTGAGCTCCTGGTAACAGGAACAGTGTGGTAGCACTGTCCACCAGTTTGTAGGCAGAGCTCTGATAACATAACTGATGTACTGGCTTAATCAGTTATTCATCTTTGTATATAGTGCCTGATAAATATATGCAGTTAACATTTAACATGATTAAGAGAAAAGGTTTATTTAGCTCAGAGTTTGGAGGTGTAGTCACACATTCAGTTCACCTATTACTGTGGGCCTATGTCTAGGTGGCTCAGCATGATCATTCATCTTGTGACCACAATACATAACAGAAAAACTTGTAAAGAGTTCAAAGTCCAACTGTCCTACTCAAGAACATGAACCAAATGAACAATAGAGTTATCCTTGTGCCCCAACTCTAAATTTCTACTGCCTCCCAAGCCTTGATACAAAAAGATTTAGGGTAGTGAAGATCAATGCTGTAGCACACAGTGACCTATCATTTTTTGCAATCTCATGTTATTAGATAAAATCATCTTCAATGATAAGTTTAAAAACAAAACAAACAACAACAAAACACTTAGTGTGCTTTCCAACAAGTAACCAGAGACAGTTGAATAACAGAACTGACCAAATCCTCCACCGAGCATCATTAAAACCTCATAGATAACCAACCTTCCACACTTTCTCATCATGTCACAAAAACCTATTCCAGGACCTACCACAAATGACAAAGCAATTTTATGAGATTGGTTATATGTTCAATTCAAACATTTTCATGTCTTTGTAATATCTTATTTCCATATAGAGTTGTGTCAGAATAGATCCTAGTCCTGTAGTGAATTGCAAAGATATAAAGTATTTCTATTCTTGAGCTGTTTATAGTCTAGAGAGGGAGACTAATATAATATTATAAATGCCATCAGCAGTTGGAACTGCTGTGTTTTACTTAGGAACTCAGGACACCCAAAGAATAGTAAAGAGTGCCGGTGACTTCCTGGAATGCTGGAGGTAGGGGTTTCTCACTGAGATGTGATGACAGTTGAGCTGGGTATTAAAAATAGACCTTAGAAATTACCCCTCTATTACTATGTTTACAGAAATATTCATTGTCAAGCTACTTTCTCCCTAGTGATAACCTTTACTTTGGCAAAAAAAAAAAAAACCAAAAAACCAAAAAAACAAAAAACAAAAATTTTAATTCATTCTTTGAGAGTTTTGTATGTGTTTTGAACATATTATCCCTTCCCCATTCCAGCTTTTTCTGGATCCACATCTTTCCCTAAGCACCCAACTCTATGTTGAGATAGATATCCCCATACTCCAGAAGTATCACATATAATGAAAGCTGGCCAGCCCTCTAAAAAAAAAAAAAAAAAAAAAAAAAAAAAAAAAAAAAAAAAAAAAAAACAAAAAAAAAAAAAAAAAAAAAAAAAAAAAAAAAAAAAAAAAAAAAAAACTTATTTGCTCTTTGCAGTCTGCATTTAACTTGATTCCTGATTGTAGACAGAGAAAAAAAAGTAACAAAATATAAATAAAATAAAATTATGTATACATGTAGAAATTGTGAAAGTAATATACTTTATAATAGGTCAAAGGAATTATGATACCCATAATATAGACAATGGAAAGGATATAAAGTGGTCTTACTTTCCCATCACAGTTGAGACTAAGAATGAATTGTAAACATAAAAGTGTTTTATGGGCACACAATAGTTTATTGGATTTTAGGTGAAAATAACCTGAAGAGGTTTCTGGAAGGAAGAAGAGTTGATTTAATAACTAAGAAATGAATTCCAAAGAAAGAAATCAGTGTGCCTGAATGTGTTTGACCTAGATGTTGAGCATGTACACATTTCTAAAATGAAGAATAAAGGATATCTCACTATAAAAATATTTACACACACACACACACACACACACACACACACACACACAAATGAGCAGGCAAGATTGTTGGGTGATGGAACAGTTAGCCAGGGAATGGGTAGCAGACACTGGAAGAAGCTGAAAAATAAATATGGGTAGTGTAACAAATAAGTGCAATAAAAAGCAGTCTGGAAAAAACAAAAACAATGCAGAAATCATTATGAAACCATACAAACAAGCAAACATACCAACAAAAATAAAAAAATGAAGTCAAAAGTTTGAGGAAAACAACAAAGTCACTATAAACTGGATAGGTGACTTGCAACTAAATGGATTGGTAAAACTAAAGAATATGCTAAATACTGCCTTAAAAAATGTTACAGCCATTTTGGGGATGAGCCAGAGGAGCACGTGTGAGGTAGAGAGAGTGTGGTTAAGAATAGTAAATCTTTATACCTTTATTTTATTTTTTTTAATTTAGCAAAAAGAAAGCTTATAATGGATGAAAATGAAAACTACAAATTGCAGCTTTAAAGCATTGTTATTAAATCTCCATCTGTTGCAAAAAGAGATTAGTTTGATGAGGGGTAAGAAATGAACTTCCCTGCAACTCTAAAGACAAGTATTTAGATTATAGTTAGAAAATGTATTTGTTTCAGAAAATAGCTATAGTTGAGTTTGTTCTACAGTCTGTGTCCTCTTTAACCACACTGGTCAAAATGAAGATAAGTGATTATGGAGTACACAGTTCCAATTAAACACCTACAACATACTTCTATGCCTAAAGTTCAAGAAAGGTAGAAAAAAAATGTGGGAGAAAAAAATGTAAGAGCCAGAGGACCAATATGCCTGCTGCTGGATGATATCTCTGAGATATGATAAGGAAGGTGCACTCGTGAAATTCCAACAATATGGTTAGCCAAACAACCTGTATAATGACACCAGTTGACACATCAATGTACTTGGAAAGAAAAATCACAAGGTCTCATCTCTAGATTAAAAACTACAAGCAATGAATGACTGCTGAGAAAATGAGAATCATTTTTCTCCAGGGATAAGCTCCTTGTTGAGTCATTGTTTGGACCAAATAAATGATGATGATCCGCACAGCAGATCTTATATGAGGGAGGTTTATTAGATGGAGATTAAGAGAGAGAGAGGAGAGCGAGACATGATAGGGGGTAGAAGGGGGCACCCCTACAGAGAAAGGGGAGAGGGCAAGAGAGGAGAGAGCAAGAACCAAGAAAGAGACAAAGTGCCAGGTTGGTCCTTTGAAGGAGCAACATAACGCCTGCCAGGTGTGGCTACCTTGCCTGGGACATAGGATGACATCATAGGTTGCTAGGCAACCCAGAAGCAGGCTGCCTAAATACTAACATTCCTCTCTTTTTCTATAATTAAAAAATGAGGAGCTTGGGCTGCTTTTCATGTAAGACAAGTTAAACTAGATAAATTTAGGTTCATTGTAAGCAGCTCTTGGTTGCCATGCAAGAGGTTAAATAGAAAAAAGAGGTTAAGATAGAAAAAATAATAGCAACAAAATGGCCAGATTGCCTGGTCAGGAGAAAGAGAAGCCCCTGCCCTGGAAAGTTCAGGGTAATGTGTAGCCAACCACACAAGGAAGCCACACAAGGGACTGAGGAATGCTGGGAGAACCTGCAGCTACTTGTCCTGGGCCTGAAGCACACCATTCCAGCCTTTTGTTAATAATAAGTGAATACTGGGCATAGATTCTCTTCTGGTTACTTCCTGCTGAGACTGGGGGTGTTGTAGGGAGGTCAAAAGGCTGAAAGGCTGGCCAAGTCCAGGAAGAACAGGCTGTTTTGATGTTTTCCAGGGTCTGTGAGAACATCCGTGGCTGGAAAGGAAAGTGCAGGTCCAGTTTGACAGAAGTCTGTGAGGTCAGACTGGACCACTTGCAGTAGTTGCTTTGGTGCTGTTGTGGATGCAGGAAACACATCCTGGGTCACGCAGGATGCTGAAACATATATATAGGCAGAAGATAAAGTTAAGTAGTTTATGGAGAAAATTCTTTAGGTGTACATTTAAAACTTTTGGGAGAGCGAACAGAGATAGAAGGTTTGGATCAGAAACTTGAACATGGGAACCTCCATTTACCCAATCACTGTCAGTAATTAAAAAGGCTGTGCTTTCAATTTGTCATCTAAGAAAACTGAGGTTTGGTTACAGAAGTGTGTAAGCTTAGAGGTCCTTAAAGCAGGCACTAGGTGTAGAAATCTGAAATTCTCCAGAAGACATCCCAGAGAATCTGGAGGAATGGATGAATGGACTATTCCTATTGGGAGTCAGTGACCTGCCAGAGGTGTCCCAAAGGCAAGGTTTGGCTCAGTAGAGTATGGTCCTATCTGATACAACAACTCATCAACATTGGCCAGAGACCAAGGGCACAGCTGCCCGTACGACACACAGTTTACCTAGCATTAGGATTTTCGTAGATGGGGGTGGGGGGGGCATGCATGTAGAAGGGGGGAAAAATCTCACCCAAGAGAAAGAAGAAGTCCTAAATGGAGGTTAGCAAAATGGTCAACCATGGCCAGTGAAGACTGTGGTTGGGAGTTCCTCCATTGCAAAGGGTAGTAGGAAGTTACCAGATGTCCAACAGTCAATTTTCCCCTACCAAGAGAGGCATTTATGCTGCCCAATGAGGGAAACTCACTAATCCAGCAGGTGTTGCATGTAGGAGGTAGCAATCAAATAGCCAACAAGAGGAAGTCCTAAAACCAGGGAAAGGGGAGGAATCCCACCCTCTGAGATAGGCAATAACTGCAGTACTTATCTGGAGCCCAGTTGACCTGAGAGGTGGATTCAGGTGGATTTCCTGCAGCTTACAAGAATTACTTTTAAGTTTTATAAAGGAGATAAAACTTTAGACATCTTACCATCATAATTGTAATGAACACTGAAATATGCATTGTAGAAAAGGCAGTAGACATACACATTTGTGTTAACAACATAAGCATTTTTTAAGGTGAGCTCTGAAAAGGCAGAAGCCTTATAAGCACACATTATGGAGATTTAAAATCTTGAGCTTGGAACCATGATAGTGGGTGGCATAGTGGAATGTTCTTGTATTAAAGTTAGATTAATACATCAGGGCTCTATTGATAAAGGTCAAAACTCTGGACAGTCGATATAACAGTAGCATAGTAACAGGAGGAAATATTAAGCCTTTTTACCTATTTAGGATACCTTAAATCACCTTAGACCTTGCAGCCTTTATAACTTGCACTTAACAATCTTAAAGCCCCTTCTTAGACCTTCAAACACTTATAACTTACATTTACCAACCTTAAGATGCTTTCTTAGATGCTCAAACATTTATAACTTGTATTTACCAACCTTAAAACACTTACTTAGACCCTCAAACAACATTTTTAGGCCTTTGTATCTAGTTATTTACCATGAGACATAGGTGAGAGATTTATTGTCTTTAGCTAAAGGCATTGTAAAAGGTTCCAATCAGGCCTGTTTCTTGAGTCTGACAACAGGCATATTGTATCTAGGCTTGAAATTAGCAACTCTAGGACTCAGGCTTAAGGCCTGGTCTCCTGCATATGAAGATAACTGAGAGAGCATCTGGAGTCTCCCAAGACAGAAGTTGGCAATATGTCCATGGGACCCCAGTGTGAGGCCAAACCAGACCTGCAATGTTACCCTGGGCTGGATGAGGATGGTGGTAGTCATTGAATCAAGGGGCCATTTGTCCTCCACCAGGCCAAGGAGCTGGAAGGCTGGAAGTATCTAAGGCTCTTGTGCTGGTTGAGCCTCCATGGCTGGGCACAGAGGACAAACCTGAATGGGAGCATTTTGACTTCCAGAGGCCAGTCTGCCAGCAGGCAGCCATTGCTTGTTGAGACAGCTGTGGGACCAGAGTCCCCTTTGGCTGCATTTAAAACAGTCACTTGGTTGAATTGACTTTTGGCTATACCCTGGCTGGATGGGGCATTGCAGACCTCTTGTTTTCTGTGAGGGAATGCCAACAGCCTCAGCAGCAGCCAAGGTCTGGAGCATAGTTTTGCTGTAGATGAGCCTGTCGGGAGACTCCTCTCTTATTATTTTTACTGACTCCTGTATGCTGACTCAAGGACCATCCTCAGCTGTTTATTAAAGATGGCAGTGAGACCATATTTGCATCTGTAGGACTATAAATATATTTTTGGACATGTTAGAGAACTTGATCATCTATGAGATGACTATTAACTTGTATTCATCAACCATCAAATATTAGGACTTTAGGTTTTGTCCCTGTTAAGTTGGAGCCTTTATGGTCATACATATAGAGCACAACAGTTTTTTTTTTTTTTTGGTATGATTTAGTATATAAAAAGTTCATAGCTTATAAAAAAGGCTATACTATATATTAATAATAATACCATTTTTAGAAAACAAAACCAAGCATATTTTAACCTTTTGATATTAAAGATATAGCACAATGACCAAGTTTTAGCATAAATGTCTCTAATTAACAGACCTTAATTTACTACTTGCATGTAGTAACCCCTGAGTTATGAGTTTTAAAATCAACAATATAGTAAAACAGTACAAAGTAATTTTAAAATTATACTTGAATTTATTATAGCAAACCTATTAGCCAGAAAGCCTAGTGGTTAATCTAGGTCATAGGCAGCTCATGGCAGGAGAAACATCATTTATGAATTTAGGAATTGATAAAGATTATATATGTTGTAAAATGTAACTTTGAATTTTTATAAAAATCTATCCCAATTTAAAATGAGGCTTGTTGCTGTCCTAATCTAAAAGGAGATAAAATAAAGAGAGAATTAATTATGATTAAAATTGTTCATCCCACATGTTTACCTTAAGGTTTACAGTTTAAGACTTTTTTTTTCTTGAGAATATAAAAAGAAACCAGAGAGTATATTTAGTGAGATAGCAGGCAGAGAGAAATAGACAAGACTTTGAGAAAAGAGAAATAGGGAAATGTTTTTTGCTTCACAGATCACTCTTAATTACTGGATATTAAACGTTTGAGTAGAGCAAATATAGGTGTAGAAGCCAAAGGTTTCCCTGAGAGATATGAAGAAGCTGTTCCTGTGAATGAGAAAGGAGAAAAGGGAATGGACCACAGGGCTAGTGGGTCATCAATCAAATAGTATACGGCAGGTCACAGGCTTAGCCGGGAGCCTGAGATCCTCCCTGCCTAGTACAGGGCTTTACCAGCAGTAAGTTCTCATAGAGAGTATCTCATCAGCAGGAAAGGATAGGGGCAGGGTCAAACAAGCAGCTTTAGAAAGGAAGTAGAAAGGGGCGCAGTGGCCTTTTAGGGCATATAAAAGACTGCAATTTTGCAGCTCGGAAAACAGTGGGACAGGAACATAGTAGTAAAAGCAGTTGGCAATGAGGGAAACCAAAGCATTTTTGTTGTTGTTGTTGTTGTTGTTGTTGTTGTTGTTGCTTGTTTTATAACCAAGATGGCAGCCAATCGTGTGACTGTCCTTTATTGCCCTAAGTTAAGATGGCGGTGAAACCATGTGCTTGCCCTTAGTGAAAATGGCAGTGAAGCAATGGTTCCACCCTCCTTATCCCAAAACCAACATGGCGGCTAGCCATGTGCATAGTGAGACCAGGTACTTGCTCTTGCGATGGCTCTCCCAGCCAGGCTCAAAACTCTCTGCGTGCATGTGCACGGCTGATCGGAAGTCTGTGCAACTGAAAACCCTCCTCTGCAGGCCAGCCTCTCTCATCAGGCATTCCAGAGGAGATTTAAAATCTGGCTGTGGGGACTGAGGCAGTGGGGCAATTTAAAGCCATCTGTGTGTGGGCAGGGTCCCCAGCAATTGCTTACCTAACAGCAGCAGTTTAGAAGCATTCTGTGTACAGAATGTGTACAGAAAGTGGCAGTTTCAGCACCTGGCATGAGCCAATTTTGGCGCATGGGAGTATACGCCATGTCCCAGGTGCTCAGTGCTCGGGACACCTGGCAGGATGCATAATCTGAGCAGCTGTGAGCAGCAGGACAGGTGTGAGTGGTAAGGGCAGGGCAGTTGAGAGAAAGTAAAGGTTTTAAGTGATAGGTGGTTGTTAGGGATAGGTAGAGCAGAAACAAATCCGTTGCATGCATTATGGTCCAATTAAAGGGGTCCTGGCATGACCAGACTAGGTGCTACCATGAGAGCCCTTCCCAGCCAAAAGTACCAATGTTAGGATTGTGCAGCACAGTTACATGGCAGGTTCACAAATCATGCCACACGACTGGTTCCACGGGGGAGCTTTATTAAGGGAAGGGAGAAGGGGTCACAGAGATGGTCTCTGGGCAGGGCAGGAGGGAGAGGGAGAGAGAAGAGAGGCTGTGAGTTCTCTTATATGGTGACCCTGTGCATGAGCAGGTGGTTTCAGGTGGTCCGTAGGTGGCTTCACAGATGCCTGATATCCAATTTGTCAGGTCCCTTGGGGCTGGCCATAGAGATCCCTGCTTATAGATCCCAACAGTCATCCAATCCAAAATACATAATTTTATAATTCATTCTATATTGCCTGTTTCTTTCAGGATATATATGAAATATAGTCATATGTTTCTGTGGATTTTCCTTCTTGAATTCAAAATCTTCTTTAACATCCCATATGGTGAGATTATTACAAGTGTACACTATGATTAAGCATTCTTAATTCACTTACTCTGCCAATTCTCTGTACATTGTAATATTTGTGAAAGTGTATTTTAACTAAACATAGAAAATGTATTAATAAGAAAGTTAAAATGAAATAGTTTCCCCATGTATATTCCAGTAATAAAAGTTTATACAATTTTAGGAATTTTCTCTATGAGTGTATTTTATACAAGTAAGTAAAAATGACAGTTAAATCTAAGCATACTATATTCACTGTTCATAACTTAACTCACAGGTTTTACATGTCTTTCCATGCTACCCCAGGAAAACTCAAAGCTCAAATGCTCTCTCTCTCTCTCTCTCTCTCTCTCTCTATCTATCTATCTGCCTGTCTCTCTCTCTCTCTCTCTCTCTGCCTGTCTGTCTGTCTTTCTGAACATATATTCTGATGGCAATTTCCCCTTTCTCCCACTCCTCCCCGATTCTCTCTCCAGACTTCACAAACTATGTTTTTATGCTTGATATTGGAAAGTTACAAAATGAAGCTAATATTTTAAATTAAAAATGCCATATTTGTGTTATGTTTGACCAAGTATCCCCGGGAAAAGCTGTGGAATTTGGTGTTATTTCTCGTGTATGAATTTGAGCGTGTGTATTTGTACATGTACACAGTTCACATAGGAGGTAGAGGTTGGTGGCAGATGTCTTCCTTAATTGTTCACCTTAGGTTTAAAGGCAGGGTCTATAACTGAATCTTGAGCTTGGCTATTGAGCTAGACTGGCTGGTCAGCAAGGCCCAGTAATCAACCTGTCCCCTTCTCCCTGGTGTCTGGATTACAGGCACACACCACCACACCTACCTTTTTCATGGCTGCTGAGTATCAAACTCTGCACCTTGTGTTCTTGTGCAACAAACACCAGCTGTGCCATTCCCCGGCCCCAATCTCCTTTCTGTTTAGTGAGCATAAAAATGTAGATACTAACAGGTTCAGTAGTAGCTGTGAGGTTTCTTATATCAGCCTCTGAGTTTTTCATTGATTAATCTGTTCATTGAGGACAGATGCCCACTTGGACATATGCTGTCCACTGTGTCTTTAACAGCAGCTGCAAATTATTTCAGCCACATAGAGAAAAGATTGAATATGGCTACCAAGTCCTAACTGATCATCTTCTGTCTTCTTCAGATTTTTCAGAAGGAACTCCCAAATTGTATTTATTTCCTTAACTTAACTTGCACTCTTAAATCAAGAATTTTCTTGGGTGCTACAAATTCTAGGTGGGATGCTTTGTTACTCTTGCTTTACAAAGGATGAAGTCTTAATCAGTAAGCCTGACTGTTTTTTCCTCTGATCTTTCCCCGATTTCTTGAGGAAAACATTTCTTTGAGTATATCCTCCAATTCTTACCATCTGTTCAGAGATGCTTCTCTTGTTAAATTATCCACACATTTTGCAAACAAACCAGCTCTTTTTATTTTTTTCACAACAATGATAATTTTAATTAGGTTGTCTGTAACCCAGAGATGTCACAGTATTGTCATGGCATGGTGCATTCATTACCCGAACATAGCACTGGAGGGAGGCAAAGTAAGTACGTGAAGCTTATGCAGTGCACTCTATTGCTGAAGCTGCACTTTTACGTGCGCTAAAATGGTCTCAGCTTTCCATGGAAATCCTAGGTATAGGGGTGCTTTTAAGATGGTGTCAGACAACATGATTTAATAATGGGCACTTTAATTTTTTTAAATAAATGTTATTCCTTACAGTCAACCAATTCTTGCAAATATTGATCCATTTTAATGTAAATTTTGTTTTCTTTGTTTGTCTTGTCTGAGTAGGTATATGGTAGAGGTACGTGGGGAGGAAGAAGAAAACTCTGTAGAGTCAAATCTCTCCTTCTACCTTTACGTAAACTCAAGTGTTATTGGAATCAAGTGATTAGGCCTGTATCCTGTGGCAGAAAGTGAGGTTTTCTCACTAAGTCATCTTACAGATCCTGAACGTAAATTCCAAAAGCTAGAAGACTTCTTCCATCAAAAGAAAACCAATTAAAGAAAAAAAAATATCACTTTCCAATGAGATGCTTACATTACCTGGCTACTTATTTTTATATGAAGACTTTCAATAAATAGATCTTCCTTTCAAATGTTTTAAATTTCATTTTATTATATGTATTTGTGTGTGTGTGCTGTACGCGTGTGTGTGTGCATGTCATAGCACACTGCAAGGAGGTCAATTCTCTCCATCTAGCATGTTGTCCTGAGACAGAATTCAGGTTGTCTGGGTGAGCAGAAAGTGTTTTTACCTGCAGAGCTAGAGCTATCTTCCCAGCTCAAAATATTTGTAAAAAAAAAAAAAATAGAGAGGTTTCATTAAGAGAAATAGAAGGTTTTATTGGTTTTTGCTCCTTCAAAGTAATTAGTTAATTCTTTATACTTATGGAATGGAATTAGCCAGGAAAAAAATGAGAAATCAGAAAGAACAGCATAACAGTTTTGTTGTTACCTACAGTTTTAGAAGTATCTTTGTTTCTGTGAGAATGAAGTGCCAAGAATTTAGGGAACATTTAGAAAAAGGGTAGTTTTTCTTCTGCTGTGATGAAATCACTTAAATCTGAGGCTATATGGAAAACTGAAAATATTTATGATGTTCTCAAGTTTCATGTGTCTTCCTAAAGGAACTCCTAGAAAGTTGACTGTGGGAAGATTAAATTTCAAGTTTCATTTCATTAAGTAACTTGCAAAGTTAATTTGTTTTGCCAATACATCAAAATAGGTCACAAGTGATTTAAAATACATTCTCAGTATCTATACCACAGAGAAAGCCACACTTTTTTTTTTTTTTTTTTTTTTTTTTTTTGCTGTAAGATCCCTGGTGCCCATTTTAGTAACTACTATACACCTTGTTGCCTATGAACTTTGGAACAGTTCAATAAATAGACCCTGGTTTTCAGCATCAGCTCAGCAATTCTGGTGGCATACTTTGTTTTCTTGACAAAAAAGAACTGGCTAAAGAATATACTCTTAACACAGGCAGTGAAGTAAGCCACATCTCAAATCCACCAAGTAAAAGAAAGCAGAAAACTTTGTCTGTTTCCATAAGTGTATTTTAAGTACAGGGAAGCTGTCACCACAGCTGTGGTGTTCAATAAAATAACCACAGCCCATAAGGCTACTGAGCACTTAAACCCTGACTTTTTGGAATTAAAAAGTATTGTGTGAGACACATGGCACATTTGAAGATTTGAAGATTTAAAAAAAAAAAAAACCAAAACAAAACATAAACCATGTATCTCATTAGTGTTAGGGTCCAGAAGACACGGAAAGAACAACTCCAGGTTTGAATAGCATGCAAGCAAAGATGACATTTATTCTGCAGAAGACCAGGATGCTGGGGCCGCCATCTTCACAACATGGCAGCAGCTTTAGCTCCAAGGGAAGTTGAAGGTCCCTTTTAAAGCCAGAGAGAGGAATTCCAACTGTGGCTATGTAACCTTGATTGGGATTGGCTGGGGCCCATGCAGGCTACAAGACTTTAATCAGGATTTAGGGGCTTTTTAGACAAGTAGCTAAGCAACCTTATCTCACTAGGCCAATTGGCCTGGCAGAGGTGGTTTCTGTGTATTTGTTGTTGTTGTTGGTTTTGTTTTTGTTTTTGTTTTTTCCTACAACTTTCCTTCACTTTCTTTTTCTGAGGAACAGAAAACTTAGGGCTATTCTGTCTAGCAAGAAAATGAATACTTAACCAAGCCCTCTCATTAGTAATTTTAGAGTAATCACATGTTAAACTGATATTTTTAGTACACTGAGTAGTAATAAAAAACACTAGTTGCTTTCAAAAGTGGTTATACAAATTTACATTTCCACCAGAGTTCACTTTCTCAGACAATTAGAAATAGTGCTTCCTCAAGATCCAGCTATACCACCCCTAGGCATATATTCAAAATATACTCAAGTTTACAACAAGGACATTTGCTCAGCCATGTTCATAGTAGCTTTATTCTTTATAGCCAGAATTTGGAAACAACACAGATGATCCTCAATTGAGAAATGGATACAGAAATTTTGGTATATTTACACAATGGAATACTACTCAGCAATTGAAAACAAGGAAATAATAAAATTTGCTGGCAAATTGTGGGATCTAGAAAAGATCATCCTGAGTGAGGTACCCCAGAAGCAGAAAGACACAAATGGCATATACTCACTTATAAGTGGATATTAGACATATAATATAGGAATATCATACTAAAATCTGTACACCTAAGGAAACTAAGCAAGAATGAGGACCCTGACTAAGATGCTCAATCCTCATCCAGAAAAGCAAAGGGGGTGGACATCAGAAGAGGGAGAAAAACAGGAAACAAACAGGAGCCTACCACAGAGGGCCTCTGAAAGACTCTACCCAGCAGGGTATTAAAGCAGATGCTGAGACTCATAGCCAAATTTTGGACAGAGTGCACAGAATCTTATGAAAGAAGAGGTGTTAGTAAGACCTGCAGGGGACAGGAGCTCCATAAGGAGAGCAACTACTCATGGAGATAATCTAGAACTCCTGCACAGATGTAGCCCATGGCAACTCAGTCTCCAAGTGGGTACCCTAGTAAGGGGAACAGGGACTGTCTCTGACATTAACTCAGGGGCCTGCTCTTTGATCACCTCCCCCTGAGTGGGGGTGGGCAGCCTTACCAGGCCACAGAGAAAGACCTGATAAGCTAGGGTCAGATGGAAGGGTAGTAAGACCTCCCCTATCAGTGGACTTGGAGAGGGGCATGGGAGAAGATGAGGGAGGAAGGGTGGGATTAAGAGGGAATGAGAGAGGGCGCTACAGCTGGGATACAAAGTGAATAAATTATAATAAATAAAAAAATAAAAAGAACCGTGTTGCTAATGCAGAGAACTAGGATTCAGTTTCCAGCTGGACACCAGCTGTTTATTATGCCAAAGGCTACAATCCTTATTCAGCTGGTAGGCTGAAAGGGTACCTTCCCCTCTGACAGCAACTTGCCTTATTATTTTTTATTTTAATTACAGTTTATTCACTTTGTCTCCCAGCTGTAGTACCTTCCCTGTCCCCTCCCAATCCTACCCTCCCTCATCTTCCCCATGCCCCTCCCCAAGTCCACTGATGGGGCAGTCCTCCTTCCCTTCCATCTGACCCTAGCCTATCAGGTCTCATCAGGACTGGCTGCACTGTCTTCTGTAGCCTTGTATTTTTAAAGGCAGGTGAGTAGGTGACATTTACATATCCTGCTAGCTGAGCAGTGCTGGCTTCAGATAGCAATTGAATATACTCTTTTCCATAGTCAGGAAATACAATATTTGTAGGTCACCCCAGCATCCCCTATCACTTTTATTGGTGTTATTGAGGCATACATAGATATCCCATGACATGGATGGCATAAAAAAATACTTGTTTGGTCATCAGCCTTGTCCTTGCAAGCCAAATGCTGCTTATTTTTTCAGATTGCCACAGCAACAAATTCTGAGGCTGACCTAAACTCTATCTTGCCACACATTTTTCAAGTTTTTTTCTTTAAATTACTGATTGTTTATTTACAAAATAACACAAACTAATTCTATATGATTTTATATTTATATATTTAATCTATTTGAGATGTAATTGAAAAATATGAAGCCTGATTTTTAGCTTATAGGCAGCCTGCTTCTAGGTTGCCTAGCAACTTATGATGTCATCACATGCTGTTGCCAGGTATATGGTTATTTTCTTGAACAGCACAGCTGTGGTGATGGCTCCCCTGTACTTTAAACACAGTTATGGGAACAGAGATGAAGTTTCCTGCTTTTTTAACACCTGGTAGATTTGAGATGTGACTTACTTCATTGCCCTGATTAAAAGTAGATTCTTTAGTCACTTCTTTTGGTCAAGAAAACAAATTATGTGACTGTAGGCCACCAGAATTGCTGATCCTTAGACAAGAACTACAGACCCCTCTAACACTGAGTTGTAAGCATTTTCTTAGATAAAATGTCATCCATTCTGGAATCATTTTAAGTATGCAAAACATAATGTCATGGCATTTCAATACCAAGAACATACTCTTATCTTACTATCAAATATTGTAGTATATTTGTATACATACAAAATTATGAGTCATTTCTAAAATATGATTGAGTGAAATGGCTATCGATCATCATGGTGAGATTGAATATACTTTATAACAGTGAAAATGTTTATTGAGGCATTTATTTGAATCTATAAGATTTTCCTGGACACATCAACTATGACAATCATTATTCCATAGAGATAAAATGATTTATTTATACAAAATAAGAGATTTGAGGGTTTTTAAAAGGTTTTTAAAATAGTGTCTTAGAAATGTTAAAGAGAGATTCATTAGCTTTTATATTTTTGTAGTCATAGATTTTGACCCTTAAAGTAATACAGGTAAAGGTGACTTTAGTATTTCTTTTGTGCAATTATAGCACCCAAAGCCAGACTGTTTTATCAGCCATGCTGACACTGAAAATATAATTCAAAACTTGATTCTATAAACACAAAGGCAAATCTTTAAACTGAAAAGCATCATTTCATCCAACTCACTATAATTAAAGTACATTCAGTGTCTTTTTGAAAGAATGAAAAATAATGGGTTTGGTGGCTTGCCTTCCATTATCAATGCCATATAATGTATGTAATTCATCAAGCACTTCCATTTCCCAGAACTTTTATGTATAATGACAGCTCAACATCAACAAAACTTTGTTGACATATTAAGGGGCCGAAGACTACTTGTGTGGAGCTAAACAATTATTGGGTGACATCTTATTGAACATCTCATTCACCAAGCCTAGAATTTAGTTCTAAAATACAGGTCTATAATTATGCATTATATCACAAGACACACATTTATGTGTATTGTGCATTGAAATTCAACTGATTTTGTTTTTCCAGGTCATTTATAATTATTTCCTCAGATTGCTTGACTATGACGGTCTCTGTTCAATGATTCTGATTCTATAGCGGAAGCCACTGTAGTTTAGCAGAGAAAGGGATACTCGAGTAAAATGCAATAAAATGACTCAACGCATTCAATCAAAGATAGACAAATATCCTCCCTAAAGCATACCCAGAAATGGATTCTTCTTTTAATAGATTTACCATCAATTTATATAGCAACTTATAGAATTTATTTCTACTCAATTGCCTAGTTTAAACTTTGATCACAGCCTTTGAATTACAGTTCTCATTGTTGGCATAGATTATGTTTTTTTGCTCTTTACTGACAATATGTTTTCCATTACATTATCTTGTTCAAATATTTCATTTAATGTGTGTGTGTGTGTGTGTGTGTGTGTGTGTGTGTGTGTGTGTGCTTGCTCATGCATCTTCATATCTACAGAAGCCAGAGGTGAGCATCAGGCCTTTCCCCCTATAGAGCTCCGTCTTATTTTTTTGAGACACGGTCTCTTACTGAACCTAGAGCTTGCTAATTGAGCTGGAATGGCTGGCCAGAAAACACCAAGAGTTTTCTTGTCATCTCCAGAAAAGCACTGGGATTAAGTCCCATGATGCCATGCATTGCTTATCTAGTGTTTTCTGGAAATCTGAACCCGGATCTTCATGCCTGTGTGGCAAACATTTACCCAAACAAGCAATTCTTTCAGTCCTCAGTGGGTTTATTATTACATATACTGTCGGGTCATGTTATATCTTAGTGAAAAGGGGGTTAGTGCACAATTGTTAAATATGACTACAAAGAACATATCATTAAAATAATTGTTGTCTTTTTTATAGATCCTTAGTGATACATCCTTAGTGAAGCCCTCAAAATTGTACATACTCAGTCTAAACACACTTTAAAATATCTTCAGTAAAATATAATGGAACATTAACATTTCTTAGCTCTAGAATTCCACCTTAGAAATTGTAGACTTTAGAAATATTAAAGGAGACAGATTATTTCTAAAGAGGAACTGTAGAGGTAAGAAATGTCCAGACTGAGTATGTGCACTCAAAAATGCATAATTTAAATTCCAGCATAACATATGTTGACAATTGAAATTTTAAGTATCTATAGTAAAAAATAAAATGGCTTTAACTCTTTGAAGTCTTTTTTTTTAATATGAAGAATTTTAAATCTTCAGAAAATAGACCAAAGCTCCATGTATATTTAGTGTATGTATATGTAGTATGCATACAAAGGAATAGTTTGTATGTGTAATAATTTAATCATGCTTTTTCTGAATTATTTAATTATGTAATATTTAAACCAATTTATAGAGTATTCTCTGACTTTATAGGAAAACATTCCATTGCTATATATATATATATATATATATATATTTAATTTTTATTTTTCTTTTTAGTTATAATTTGTTAACTCTGTGTCCCAGCTGTATCCCGCTACCTCATTCCCTCCCCCTCCCCAACTCCCTCCCTGGTCTCCTCCCTGCCCCTTTCCAAGTCCACTGATTGGGGAGGACCTCCTCCCCTTTCATTTGACCCTGTTTTATCAGGTATCTTCAAGGCTGGCTGCAAAGTCCTCCTCTGTGGCCTAACAGGACTGCTCCTCCCCTGGGAGGAGGGGGGAGGTCAAAGAGCCTGCCCTTGAGATCCTGTTAGAAATAGTCCTTGTTCCTCTTACTTTGGAAAACTACTTGGTTACTGAGCTACCACGGGCCACATCCGAGCAGAAGTTCTATGTTATATCCTTAGATGGTCCTTGGTTGAGTGTCAGTCTCAGAAAAGACCCTGTGCCCAGATATATTAGGTACTTGTAGAGTTCCTATCCTTTCCATATCATACTAACTCCCCTTCTTTCATATGATTCCCTGCACTCTGCCAAGGTTTGGTTATGAGTCTTAGTGTCTGCTTTGAAACACTGCTAGGTAGAGTCTTTCAGATGCCTTTTGTGGTAGACTCCTGTCATAAGTTCAATGCACATCCCATTTGTCTTTCTAAATGAGGATTGATCATCCTCACCCATGTCCACTTTCTTGATTATCTTCTTTAGGTGTGTAGATTTCATTATGTTTATCATATCTTGTAGGTCTATATAAGCGAGTATATACCAAGTTTGTCTTTCTCCTTCTGGGATACTTCACTCAGAATGATCTTTTCTAGATCCCACCATTTGCCTGCAAAAGTCAATATGGCGCTTTCTCAGACAATTAGGAGTAGTGCTACCTCAAGACCCAGCTATATCACTCCTATGTATATACCCAAAATTTGTTCAAGTACACAACAAGGACATTTGTTCAACCATGTTTGTAGCAGCTTTATTTGTAATAGCCAGAACTTGGAAACAACCCAGATGTCCATCAACAGAGGAATGGATACAGAAATTGTGGTATTTTTACACAATGGAATACTACTCAGCAATCCATTGCTATATATCAATATCATATATCTATATATTTATATATATGAAATTTTCCAGCAACTTGTCTGTTTTTAAGTAATTGAGGTAAGTTCAGCCTTAAGAAAATATTTTTGCACTTCCTTGTATGTCTTTTGGTATTCAAAAATTAGCAATAAAAAGCCAGTTATACAAGAAAAGGAAGGCAGTCAATAATGTGTTTTGTTATAGTAGAGAGAGAAAAAGAAAAGAGATGAAACTTTTCTAGTTTTTCAGTGTAGAGCCTTTGAAGGCCACTAACCGAGCATCATGAGGTCAGCTGAGACCGTTTCATGAATAGGTCACTTTCTTTTCTTTCCTTTCTTTCTTTCTTTCTTTCTTTCTTTCTTTCTTTCTTTCTTTCCTTTCTTTCTTTCTTTTTTTTGCTATGGAACTATTTCCCACCAAAAGATTTTTCCTAAGAGAATAATTCATTCCCATTTTTTAAAATGAGAAAAGTTAGATAAGCCTAGAAGAGTTTCTGAATTCTAGAACCTACAGTGCTAAAATAAGTGATGAGAACATTGTTAAATTGTTAAATTAAGAGACACCTTGGAAAGTAGATAATGTTGGCAATCGTATCTATTTA
Organism: Psammomys obesus; assembly: GCF_907164565.1. Classification (NCBI taxonomy): domain Eukaryota; kingdom Metazoa; phylum Chordata; class Mammalia; order Rodentia; family Muridae; genus Psammomys; species Psammomys obesus. The sequence continues at coordinate 7,070,989 of NW_026596962.1, read as the reverse complement.
GGCATCAAAGAAAGTAATAATTACTGTAGCTACTATGAGGGGGGAATCTATAGTATTTGGCATCTTGAATCATTATAAAATCTTCAAAAGGTAAGCACTAAAAACATAGATACTTGCATATAACAAAATATTCTAAATTCATCTGTTTTGATTTTCTACGATAAATTTATATATTGAACAAATCAAATTAGTTTATAGTGGAATTTTAGCCAAACATACTGGGTAAGAACAAGTGTAAACATAAAATAAAAATAAGGGAACAATGTTTTCAGTTTTGGGAGAAGGAAAAAGGTAGTGTAAATCAGGATAATGTACACTAGAGAAACAGACCACTTTTTATATGAAAATAAAGTTTAGGAAAAGATGTATATGGAAAAAGAATATTAGGATCTTGTCAAACTTCCTCTGACTGGAATTTCATTATTGGTGGATGTGGTAATGTCTACTTGGGCCACATGTGAGAACTAATGGCCACAGCTGTACCAAAGGTCATGCAGGTAACACTGCCCACATGAGACACAAATGCTAATATTTTGAGAAGTAACTAAGGCAAACTTCTGAGTAATAGGAGTGGAAGAATTCAATCATTGTCTGAGTACAGAGTACAGTTTCTAGATATATTTGGCCATATTTTCAAACTTCTAAGAAGATAAGTCTTTTTCTCACATCTTTCGGAGATGTGGAAGAATAACTACTAAAAACTGTTCTAAGATTATTTGGGGGTGATGTATTTGTTATTTTTCTGTTGTGATAAAATACCCAAAACCTGGAAAAAACTTGCAGAAAAGGTTATTTTGCCTTATAGTTCCATAACAGCTGGTAAGAACTGGCAGCTAGTGGCAGGAGGAGGAAGCTGAGGAATCATGTTTTGATACACAGGCATGAATCAGAGAAAGCAAGCATGGGTAGGGCTAAGCTATGAACACATAACCCAAAGCCCATCCTTAGTGATATGCTTCCTTCAGAAAGGCTATACATCCCAAAGGTTGCATGATCTACCCAAACCCTGCCCCCAATTAGGGAGCAAGCTTGAAAAGCTAGGGTCAGGTGGCAGGGGAGAACTCCCCCTTTCAGTGGACTAGGGGAAGGGGATAGTAGGGAAGAGGGAGGGGGATGGGACTGGGAGGAGATGAGGGAGAAGGTTACAATAGATACATAAAATGAATAAGTTGTAAAAAATAAAATATAAATAAATGAGTCAATATGAGCCATTTATTTTCTTAAAAAACCCAGAGGAGAACACTTCCATGAAATAAATTAAAGGTATCTCTCATTTGAGAATATTGTTTCTTGGTCTAAAACAAAATAAAATACAGCCTCCAACTTTGAACATACTTGTCAACAGATCAAATCAGGAGACAATGCCATGTGGTAGTAATTAAAATTTAATGGAGATAACCTAGACCCCTGCACAGATGTAGCACATGACAGTTCAGTGTCCAAGTGGGTTACATAGTAATGGGAAGAGGGACTGCCTCTGACATAATCTGATTGGCCTGCTCTTTGATCACCTCCCCCTGAGGGGGGAGCAGCCTTACCAGGCCACAGAAGATGACAATGCAGCCACTCCTGATGTGATCTGATAGACTAAGATCAGAAGGAAGGAGAAGAGGACCTCCCTATCAGTGCACTTGGGGAGGGGCATGCGTGAAAAAGGAGGAGGGATGGTAGGATTTGGAAGGGAGGGGCTTATGGGAGGGATACAAAGTGAATAAAGTGTAATTAATAAAAATTTAAAAAATTTTAATGAAAAATATAATGCATAAAGTAAAATCCTAAAACTAGAATAAGGAAAAGAAATGTGCAGTGTAGCTTTAAGAATTTTCATTAACAAACAACTAAACTGAAATCTAGCCTGAAGCAAGAGGACTCTGGTTCTCGTCCAACAATGGCTCCTCTCTGTGACAGTAACTTTGATCATAACTTCAGTTCTTCCTGGTTTTTGACTTTTTCGTGTAAAGGACAGCATGAGAATATAAATTTTATTATTTGATTTTTTTTGATCAATGAAGACATTTATTAGGTTTTTCCATATGGCAGCCATTGGCCAGTTCTAACTTCTATATAAATATGGTAATGTACTTATGAATATGCCACATTAATTATCCATCATGTACAGTCAATCAGCATTTGAGCCATGTAGAATTGTTGTCTGTTGTGAATAGTTCTTTTGGAAATGTTATTTGTATATCTTAGGAAGAAAACATCATGGATATCAAGTATTTATATTTTCAGCCTTAAATGGTATGGCTAGCTTTCCCCAAATGTTCATACAAAATTTTATCACATTAGGAAGAGTATGGGACTTTATTGGCTTCATGTCTTGGCCAGTAGTTCTTATTACCCTTTGTTGTTGTTAGCCATTTTGAAGAATCTGGTTGATAGTTTGTAATTCTATGTTAAACCATGCAACAAGGACATTTGTTCAATCATGTTTGTAGCAACTTTATTCATAATAGCCACAACCTGGAAACAACCCAGATGTCCTTAAATGGAGGAATGGATACAGAAAGTGTGGTACATTTACAGAATGAAATACTACTCAGCAATTAAAAACAAGGAAATCATGAAAATTGCAGGCAAATGGTGGGAACTAGAAAAGATCATCCTGAGTGAGGTAACCCAAAAGCAGAAAGACACATATGGTATATATTCAATTATAAGTGGATATTACCTAAATAATATAGGATAAGCATTCTGAAATCTATAGTCCTAAAGAAGCTAAACAACAAAGAGGAACCAAGGGAAGAGGCCACACAGAGAAGGACAAACAGGATAGACATTGGAAAGAGAAGGCAAGGAACAACATAGGAGCCTTCCACAGGGGACATCTGAAAGACTCTACCCATCAGGGTATCAAAGGAGATACTAAGACTCGTAGCCAAACTTTGGGCAGAGTACAGGAAACCTTATGGAAGAAGAGGGAGATAGAAAGACCTGGAGGGGACAGGAACTGCACAAAAAGACCAACAGAGACAAAATACCTGGTACAACCACTTTGGAAGTCAATCTAGCACTTTCTCGGACAATTAGGAATAGTGCTTCCTCCAGACCCAGCTATACCACTGCTAGGTATATACCCAAAATTTGCTCAAGTACACAACAAGGACATTTGCTCAACCATGTTTGTAGCAGCTTTATTTGTAATAGCCAGAACCTGGAAACAACCCAGATGTTCTTCAACGGAGGAATGGATACAGAAATTGTGGTATTTTTACAGAATGGAATACTACTCAGCAATCAAAAAAGAGGAAATCATGAAATTTGCAGGCAAATGGTGGATCTAGAAAAGATCATTCTGAGTGAAGTATCCCAGAAGGAGAAAGACAAACATGGTATATACTTGCTTATATGACCTATAAGATATGTTAAACATAATGAAATCTATACACCTAAAGGAGATAAACAAGAAAGCAGACACGGGGTAAGATGATCAATCCTCACTTAGAAAGACAAGGGATGTGCATTGGACATAGGGCAGGAGTCTACCGCAGAAGGCCTCTGAAAGACTCTAGCTAGCAGTGTTTCAAAGCAGACACTAAGACTCATAACCAAACCTTTGGCAGAGTGCAGGGAATCATATGAAAGAAGAGGAGTTTGATGTGGAAAGGATAGGCGCTCCACAAGGACTAAATATATCTGGGCACAGGGGTATTTTCTGAGACTGACACTCAACCAAAGACCATGTATGGATATAACCTAGAACCTCTGCTCAGATGGTAGTTTAGTAACCAACTGGTTTCCCATGGTAAGGGAAACAGGGACTATTTCTGACAGGAACTCAATGGCAGGCTCTTTGGCCTCCTCACCCCCCAAGGGAGAAGCAGTCCTGCTAGGCCACAGAGGAGGACTTTGCAGCCAGTCCTGAAGGTACCTGATAAACCAGGGTCAGATGAAAGGGGAGGAGGTCCTCCCCAATCAGTGGACTTGGAAAGGGGCAGGGAGGAGATGAGGGAGGGAGGGTGGGATTGGGAGGGAATGAGGGAGCAGGATACAGCTGGGATACAGAGTTAATAAAATGTAAGTAATAATAAAAAATAAAATTAAATTAAAAAATAAATAAAATAAAACTTCAGTGGAAAAAAAGATAATTTATAAATAATGTATTCTGTATTTGAATCTTAGATTATGTTGACCTTAATTTGTTCTTTGATGCATTTTTTATTAATTTATTTATTTAGTCACTTTACTGCCTGATCATAGCCTCCTTCCTCCCCTCTTCCCAATCCTACACTCACATCCCCACCTCCCTATTTCCATCTCTCCTTCTCCTCAGATAAGGGGAAGCCCTGTGGGTACCAGCCCATCCTGGCTCTTCAAGCTGCAGCAGAACTAAGCTCAGTCTTTCCCACTGAGGCCAGATAAGTCAGCCCAGCTGTAGAAAAGGGATCCAAAGGCAGGCAACAGAGTCAGTTGTGAGGGGACCCAAATGAAGACGTGCTCATCTGCTACATATGTGTAGGGGTCCTAGGTCTAGCCCATACATGCATGCTTCTTGGATGGTGGCTCAGTCTCTGTGAGTCCCCATGGGCCCAGGTTAGTTGACTCTAGAGCTTCTTGTCATATCCTTGACCCCTCTAGCTCCCTCCATCCTTCCTCCCCCTCTTCCACAAAGCTCCTCAAGCTTGGTCTGTTGTTAAATTGGGCCAGTCATTGGTTGGACAGTCCTTCAATCTCTGCCCTATCTTTATCCCTATATTTCATGTAGACAAGACAGATTTTGAGGTGAACATTTTATGTGTGGGGTGGTGTCCTTGTTCCTCCACTGTTCCACCTGACTGCAGGAATTGGCGACTTCAGGCTCCTTCTTAAACACTGCTGCTAGAAGTCTCAGCTAGGGTCACCCCCACTGACTCCCAGGCGCCTCCTCAGTCCAGGCCTCCAGCTTGCTCTAGAGATCACTCCCAGCATCCATTCTCTCTCCCAGTCCACCCACACACAACACACACACAGCTGATCTCCACCTGTGTGTCCCTCCCCATTCCCCCTCCCACCCAGATCTCTCCCTCCATCTACTTTGGGTGTCTATTTTATTTCCCCTTCTGAGTGAGAGTCTAGCATCCTCCCTCAGACTCTACTTGTTACTTAACTTCTTTGGGTTTGAGGATTGTAGCATGATTATCCTGTACTTTATGGCTAATATCCACTTATAAGTGAGTACCAAGTAGGTAACCTACCCAGTAACCTACTTAGTAACCTACCCAGAGTAACCCAGTTACCTCCTCAGGATATTCCCTAGTTCCACTCATTTTACTGCATATTTCATGTTTTTTTGTTGTTGTTGTAAATAGCTGATTAATACTCCATTTTGTAAATGACAGTATTTTTTAAATCCATTCTTCGGTATAGGGACATCTACATTGTTTCTAGTTTCTGGCTATTACAAGTGAAGCTGCTATGAACATGGTTGAGCAAGTGTCCCTGTGGTGTGGTGGAGCATCTTTTGGATATATGCCCAAAAGTATTATAGCTGGTTTTTAAGGTATAGCTCTTCACAATTTTCTGAGAAATGACCAGGTTGGTTTCCAAAGTGATTGCACAAATTTTGCACTCCCACCAGAAATGGAGGAGTGTTCCCCTTGCTCCACATCCTTGTCAGCATGTGCTATCACTTGAGCTTTTGATCTTAGCCATTGTGACCGGTGTAACATGGAATCTCAGAGTTCTTTTGATTTGCATTTCCCTGATGACTAACAACACTGAACATTTCTTTAGTGTTTCTTGGCTTTTAGAGATTCTTTTTTTTTAATTTTATTTTTCTTATTAGTTACATTTGGTTAACTCTGTATCCCAGCTGTATCCCGCTCCCTCATTCCCTCCCTCCCTCATCTCCTCCCTGCCCCTTTCCAAGTCCACTGATAGGGAAGGACCTCCTCCCCATTCATATGGCTCTTTTTTCAGGTATCTTCAGGACTGGCTGCAAAGTCCTTCTCTGTGGCCTAACAGTACTGCTCCTCCCTTGGAAGGTGGGGAGGTCAAAGAGCCAGTCATTGAGTTCCTGTAAGAAATAGTCCTTGTTTCTCTTACTATAGAAAACCAATTGGTTACTGAGCTACCACGGGCTACATCCAAGCAGAGGTTCTAGGTTATATCCACTCACGGTCTTTGGTTGAGTGTCAGTCTCAGAAAAGTTCCTGTGCCCAGATATATTTGGTCCTAGTGGAGCGCCTATCCTTTCCACATCAAACTCCCCTTCTTTCATATGATTCCCTGTACTCTGCTGAAGGTTTGGTTATGAGTCTTAGTATCTACTTTGAAACCCTGCTAGGTAGAGTCTTTCAGATGCCTTCTGCGGTAGACTCCTGTCATATGTTCGGTGCATATCCCATTTGTCTTTCTAAATGAGGATTGATCATCTTACCCCATTGAAAATTTTCTATTTATCTCTATATCCCATTTTTCATTAGGTTATTTTCTCTTTTTGTTTAATTTTTTGAGTTCTTTATGTATTTTCAATATAAGCTCTCTGTTGGATGAGAAGTTGGTGAATATATTGTCTCATTCCGTAAGCTGCTGCTTTGTCCTATTGATGGTACCCTTTGCCTTACAGAAGCTTTTCAGTTTCATGAGGTCCCATTTATTAATTGTTAATCATAGAGTCTGAGCTGTTGGTGTTCTGTTCAGGAAGCTGTCTCCTATACCAATGTGTTCATGGTTATTTCCCACCTTCTCTTCTTAGACTGATGAAAAAAATAGGGAAATGACATCCTTCACAATAACCACAAATAATATAAAATATCTTGTAGTTACTCTAACCAAGCAAGTGAAAGTACTGTATGACAAGAACTTTGAGTCATTGAAATCAAAAATTAAAAGGATATCTTAAGATGGAAAGATCTACATGCTCATAGATAAGATTAACACAGTGAAAATGGCTAAAGCTATCTACAGATTCAATGCAATTCCCATCAAAATTCCAACACAATTCTTTACATATCTTGAAAGAGCAATTCTCAACTTCATTTAGAAAAATATTTTTAAAAAAACAGGATAGCTAAAACAGTCCTGAACAATAAAAAGATCTTCTGGAAGTATCACCATTCCTGATTTCAAGCTGTACTATAGCATAATAATAATAAAAATATGATATTGGCATAAACATATACAGGTTAATCATTGGAATCGAATTGAAGACCCAGAAATAAACCCTCACACATACAGATGCTACTTGACAAATAAACCATACAATGAAAAAAATAAAGCATCTTTAACGAATGGTTCTGGTCTATATGTAGAATGTAGGATGTCTATATGTAGAAGAATACAAATAGATCCATATTTATCACGCAGCACAAAAGTCAAGTCCACTTATAAGTGAGTATATACTATGTGTGTCTTTCTGCTTCTGGGATATCTCACTTGAGATGATCTTCTCTAGATCCCACCATTTGCCTGCAAATATCATGTTTTCCTTGTTTTGAATTGCTGAGTAGTATTTCATTGTGTAAATGCACCACAATTTCTGTATCCATTCCTCTATTGAAGGACATCTGGATTGTTTCCAGGTTCTGGCTATTACGAATAAAGCTGCTATGAACATGGTTGAGCAAATGTTCTTTTTGTGTACTTGTGCATATTTTGGGTATATGCCTAGGAGTGGTATGGCTGGATCTTGAGGAAGTGCTATTCCTAGTTGTCTGAGACCTATAATATAGGATAATCATACTAAAATCTATACACCTAAGGAAGCTAATCAATAAGGAGGACCCTGGGTAAGATGATCAGTCCTCACTCAGAAAGACAAATGGGATGGACATTAGAAGAAAGAGAAAACAGGGGACAGGACAGGAGCCTACCTCATACAGAGGGCCTCTGAAAGACACTACCCAGCACTGTATCAAAGCAGTTGCTGAGACCCATAGCCAAACTTTGGTCAGAGTGCAGGGAATCATATGAAAGAAGGGGAAGATAGAAAGACCTGGAAAGGACAAGAGCTCCACAAAGAGAGCAACAGAACCAAGAAATCTGGACACAGTAGTCTTTTCTGAGACTGATACTCCAACCAAGAACCATTCATGGATATAACCTAGAACTCCTGCTCAGATGTAGCCCATGGCAGCTTAGTCTCCATGTGGTTACCCTAGTAAGGGGAACAGGGACTGTCTCTGACATGAAAGCAGTGGCAGGCTCTTTGATCACCTCTCCCTGAAGGAGGAGCAGCCTTGCCAGGCCACAGAGGAGGACAATGCAGCCAGTCCTGATGAGACCTGATAAGCTAGGGTCAGATGGAACAGGAGGAGGACCTCCCCTATCAGTGGACTTGGGGAGGGGCATGGGAAGAGATGAGGGAGGGAAGGTCGGACTGGGAGGGAATGAATGAAGGGGTTACAGCTGAGATACAAAGTGAATAAACTGTAATTAATATAAAAAATAAAAATTTAATTAAAAAAACCTGCAAGTCCAAGTGGATCAAACACCTTAACCCCAAACCAGATGCACCAAATCTAATAGAAGAGAAAGTAGAAAGAAATTTCTTATGTCAAACAGACTGTTCCAAATTTTATTTTTATTTTTTGTCTTTAACTTGGATAGTGAGGTGCCCCAAAGTTTTACAGCTACAATGCCTGCAATGAATCACTGAGAGAAATATCTTGCTGGATTTTAGGAACATGCCACTCCATAGCTCTTGTCTTATTCTTCCTTTAGCCCCTATTTCAATGTTGTGACCCAAAAGTCATAATTTCTTCTTTTGAGAACTGCACATTCAAAAATAGTGCCCATTTCTGATTCAAAAGATTGAACTCTGAGAATTATCTGTTGAATAAATGACTGGATTTCACATTTTAATATTCAAATGCCAGGCCCCAGGGAAAGAGGTTGTGCTCAGTCCTAATGCAACTTGATATGACGAAGTGGGGGGTGGCTCCCTTTCTCTGAAGAGTAGGGGAGGGGATTGTGAAAACTCTCCATTTAGATCTTTACTGTAGTAGGAGGACTTTATGTTGCAGGTAATTTTTTCCCTCCCATCCTTTAGATTCCAAAATAATAACTCATGAGATTCATTAAATATTATAGAAATACATATGCCATATAGCTAGCCTCTTTTCTCAGTAGCTCACAATTTAAAATAACCCATTAATACAATCTGCTATGTGGCTAGTTACCTGAGCTTGAGCACTATGCCTTCATCTTCTTCACATCTTGACAGCGGAATCTCACACACCTGGCTCTATCCCAGAATCCCTTCTGCCTGCCAGATGTCCCACCTATATCATTCCTCAGCCATAGTCCATAGTTTTTTTCAATTGACAGATGTTGCATCCAGACAATAAACAAGAGATTCCTTCTCCACTGTACCCCATTTTTAATTGGGTTGTTTATTTTCTTAATGTCCAGATTTTTCTTAGTTCTTTATATATTTTAGATATTAGATACTTAATTGGTAAAGACTTTTTCTCATTCTATAGCCTACAGCTTTTTGTCTGAATGATGATGTTTCCTGCCATATAGCTTTTCAGAGTCATGATTTCCCATTTAGTAATTGTTCTTAATGCTTATGCTTTTGGTATCCTATTCAGAAAGTATTCTCCTGGGCCAATGAACTAAAGACTATTGCCTGATTTCTCTTCTAATCAGATTTAGGATACCTGGCCTTATGTTGAGGTCCTTGGGCCATTTAGAGTTCAGTTTTGTGAAGGACAATAAATATGAATATATTTGATTCTTTTACATACAGCCAGACATTTTGACCAGCACCATTTGTTATAGATGTTGTCTTCTTTTTTTCTGATGTGTTTATATCTTTTCTATAAAAAAGTCAGTTTTAAAAGGTGGAATGGTATAGATTAAAAATAATACATTATTCATACACTGTGATGGGGAAATTGAGTGATGCAGTCAATTTATTTTCTCATACCTGAATACAATAGAATACTGCCTAGTGAAATGTAATTTTCCGGTAATGGCAAGTTTCAATTTGCTAGTTTTGAGATGAATTTGTAGTTCTAAAAAGTACCTAATAAGTTAGTGAATGACAACAAAGAAATATTTGTTCCTGTGAGCAATAAAAGAATGACAGATGGGAAAGAATGATTTAATTCAATGATCTTAGGTACTTCGTAAAAGAACCCCAAAAGAACATATAACTTTGGAAAACATATCTTAAAATGGAATAAATAATAATAAATAATTCAAGTTCTCAACGCTGTGCCCACAAGCACCTTGTGCTAATTCAGCTCAGCCCTGGCTCACTTCTATTGGCACACTTGATCTGCTTTATTTACTAACTTAAGAGATCTTCGGCACCATCAGACTATTTCTGAAGAAGCTGCTGAGTCACAAGGCATATCTGGGGTATTTTCAGGTCTCCAACACTACCACCTCCTGGAGCTCAAGGTGGAACACACGACTTTTGTGGGAGAGTATGTTGACTGGAATCCTCATATGTCTACATTTTGCTAGCCTTTCTTTCTGCCCTACTGAAGGATAAATTTGTTAATAAACTCTCCTCTAGATTAAATCATTTGCACTCTTTCGTCAGGAAGCAGGGTGAACACTCAGCAGGTCATTGGAACTGGCTCAATACCCACTGTGTGCATGTGTGTATCATCATCAGGAATATAGACACCTATAGTTTCCTTTCCATCACTCAAGTGATTGAATTCTTAGGGACTGTGCTCATCAACCAAAACTATAAAGGGACCCTTGTAATATGAAGCAATTAGAGTCTCGGTTATATTTTCACTGTATAGAGTATTTGAGAGCCAGAATAGAAATTACCCATGATATGAACAAATAAAAATTAAGGAGTAGAGAGAGATCATGATATCAAGGTGATGTTTAGCTTATGATCCATTTAAACTTGGCACTTAACCAACAGTGAGTAAAGCTACCCAGTTTGGAACACTTGGCACAAGACAGCATGCATTAGTGTACTCAGAATGTGTAAATTGTCATCATAATCCCTCCTAAACACACCCTGGTCTATAGCCGAATCACCAGGTAATGAAGCCAGATGAGAAATGTCTGTCTCATTGACTTCCTTAATATGTCCCAATCTATAAATTAACAATGAAAAAGTCTGCTTCAGCTGCCTTAGCCTTTCAACAGGAGGGTCTCATGGAAGAGTGGTAGTTTTCCTACATATAAGAATAGAAATTCACTATAATACAGTACATTACAGCACCTCAACATCTTAGAAAAGTTGCCACTTTAGATTAAGATGTTTCCAAATAACAGTAACAGTCAGTTTTTGTTTAAGTGGAAAGTGTTGTAAAATCTTTTATGCATAAAATTTGTGCTAGCATGTGTCGATTGTGCATAATGCTGAGGTAGAAAAGGAAGCAGGTTCATTACTGCACAAGAGTTCCAAAGGTTTTTTTGCCATTTCACTTAGTTTATTTTCTTTTTTTTATTTTTTATTTTTTGCTTTTTTTAAAATTTTTTAGTAATTACACTTTATTCATTTTATATTCCCCCATAAGCCTCTCCCTCCTCCCCTGCCGATCCCACCCTCCCTCCCCTTTCTGCATGCATGCTACTCCCCAAGTCCACTGATAGGGAAGGATCTCCTCTCCTTTCTGATCTTAGTCTATCAGTTCTCATCAAAATTGGCTGCATTGTCCTCTACCGTGGCCTGGTAAGGATGCTCCCCCCTCAAGGGGAGGTGATCAAAGAGCAGGCCAATCAGATTATGTCAGAGGCAGTCCCTCTTCCCATTACTATGTAA